>NW_003852649.1:1021295-1022737 GCF_000181295.1 Otolemur garnettii | reverse complement strand
TTTTGAAACTAATTTATAGCTTTCACAAAAGATACAACCTAATTATAGCCTTAGATTATAGGAAGTGGGGAGGGAGAAGGGAGGGGAGCGAGGTGGGTGGGTGGAGGGAGGGTGATTGGTGGGGTCACCTCTATGGTTTATCTTACAAGGGTACAAGTGAAACTTTCTAAAAACAGAGTGTGAATGTCTAAATACCTAAGAAAATGACATGAAAGCTACGTTAACCAGTTTGATGAGAGTATTTCAAATTGTATATGAAAACACCACACTGTACCCCATGATTGCATTAATGTACACAGCTATCATTTAATTAAAAAAAGAAGAAATTTTAGACTTAAATTTAACCATTCAACAATTTGATTTAATAGACTTCTACAGAACGTTTCATCCTGACAAAACTGAATACACATTCTTCACATCAGCCAATGGACCATACTCCAAACTTGATCACATCTTAGGTCACAAGTCTAACTCAGCAAATTTCAAAGAATAGAAATTATTCTTTGCATCTTCTCAGACCACCATGGAATGAATGTTGAACTCAGTAACAAAAAGAATCTGCATACTCATACAAAAATATGAAAACTAAGTAACCTTATGCCAAATGATACCTGGGTCATAGACGAGATTAAGAAGGAAATTCCCAATTTTTTGCAACAAAATGATAACAAAGACATGAATTACCAGAACCTCTGGGATCCTGCAAAGGCAATCTTAAAAGGGAAATTTATAACACCACAAGCCTTCCTCAAGAGAACAGAAAGAGAGGAAGTTAACAACTTAATGGGATATCTCAAGAAACTGGAAAAAAGAACATTCCAATCTCAAACCCAGCAGAAGAAAAGAAATAACCAAAATTAGAGCATAAGTGAATGAAATTGAAAACAATAGGATTATACAACAGATCAATAAATCAAAAAGTTGGTTTTATGAAAAGGTCAATAAAATTGATAAATTTTTGGCTAACCTAACCAGGAATAAAAGAGCAAAATCTCAAAATCATCAATCAGAAATGGCAAAGATGAAATAACAACAGACTCCTCAGAAATTCAAAAAATCCTTAATGAATATTACAAGAAACTCTATTTTCAGAAATAGGAAAATCTGAAGGAAATAGACCTATACTTCGAAGCATGCCACCTTCCTAGACTTAGACAGAATGAAGTGGAAATGTTGAGCAGACCTATATCAAGTTCTGAAACAGCATCAACTATGCAAAATCTCCCTAAAATGAAAAGGCCAGGACCAGATGGCTTCCCATCAGAATTCTATCAAACCTTTAAAGAGGAACTAGTACCTACATTACTCAACCTTTTCCAAAATATAGAAAAAGAAGGAACCCAACACATTCTATGAAGCAAATATCATCCTGATCCCCAAACCAGGAAAAGACCCAACAAGAAAAGAAAATTATAGACCAATATCACTAATGAATATTGATG
>NW_003852649.1:1017397-1019422 GCF_000181295.1 Otolemur garnettii | reverse complement strand
CATTGCTGGTGGGAATGCAAACTAATATGTTCCTTTTGGAAAGATGTTTGGAGATCACTTAGGGATCTAAAAATAGACCTGCCATTTGATCCTACAATTCTTCTTCTAGGTATATATCCAGAAAACCAAAAATCACTTTATAACGAAGATATTTGCACAAGAATGTTTATTGTAGCCCAATTCATAATTGCTAAGTCATTGAAGAAGCCCAAGTGCCCATCAGCCCATGACTGGATTAGTAAATTGTAGTATATGTACACCATGGAATATAATGCAGCCTTAAAAAAGATAGAGACTTTACCTCTTTCATGTTACATGGAACTGGAACATATTCTTCTTAGCAAGGTATCTCAAGAATGGAAGAAAATGTATCCAATGTACTCAGTCCTGCTGTGAAACTAAGTTATAGCTTAAAGCTATAACCCAATTATAGCCCAAGAAGAAGGGGAAAGGGGAGATGGAGGGGAGGCCAGATAAGAGGATGAGTGGAGGGATGGTTATTGGTGGGACCACACCTATGGTGCATTTTACAAGGGTACATGTGAAATTTACTAAGTGTAGAATATGAACGTCTTAACGCAATAACTAAGAAAATGTGGTTATGTTAACCAGTTAGGTGAAAATATTTCAAATTATATACAAAACCAGCACATTGTATTCCATGATTGCATTAATGTACACAGCTATGATTTAATTTAAAAAAAAAGAAAAGAAAAGAAAAGTGGATCACAGAGGCACACTTTCTCCTTCTCTTTCATATTGGGGTTTAACTCACAGTTCTCAGCCAGTTCCCGGCACATGGGCTGTCTGGAACATTCCCTTCCTTGGGATCTGAAGTGTCCTTTATTTTTCTAATCAATTTCTATTTCTCCTTGAATAAAAGTTCACAATGTGATTCTCTACACACCATTTTGTTCCATCTAAATGGGTGAAGCATACTGAGAAATCCTGTATTCCACCACTGTCAGGGAAAGGGGAAGGAATTTTCTTTTTGATGACTTTGTTTTATGTTTCAATTTTCTAGAAAGTTCTTATGGAACAAGGACTCAGGTGGTGGGAGTCCAGGATGCTGAGGAAAAAAAACAATTTTCTTTTGCTAATATGTAGAATGTCTGAGATAAATAGATAGAAGAAAAAAGAAACAATCATTTCAAAGTTCCAGGAAAAATCTCAAGTATGTGAAAGTAGAGAATACAGTAGAAACTAATAAAAATCAATAATATTTGTCATTTTTACAAATCTGGGGCCCTGTGGTAAAGTGGTTGTTTCAGTTCAGAGTTTTGTAAAGGAAACAAGGGTTAAGAGAATATAGAAATTATGAGAATTAGAGCTTACATGAACACGTGTTCCTAGGGAAGAGAAGATTTGGAAAGGAGATTTGGAAAATCATAAATACAGTCAAAACATGCTCTGATCTAAGGCATTAGCATGGGTAGACAACTTGAAATCATAATTCAATCTCAGAAGACATGGCTTCCTGGCCATCAGGATGGGGTTCCAAAGGGAAGGTCATGAGAAATCTTATGACTTCCATCTCTGGAAAACAAAGTGGAAATAGAACAGAGAAGAGAAACAAAAGATATAAGCCACAGTTGCCATATTTATCACTGTGACCTTCTAAGAATAATAGTTTTTGATGCCCTTCTGCCTTCCAAATATTGCTTGATCTTCTTCATGGCCAATTTAACTAGGAAAAGAAGTCAAAGCCTCAGATGGAAGTGGTAGAAACAAGTTGAACACAAATAATTTAGCACATAACTTTATATGTAACTATTACAACACTATCACAATAACAAAATGAGGTAGAATATAAATCCAAATTATACCAATGAAAAGGCAAAACTAAACAATAGGTTAAGAATTTTTCCTAAGCCACAGAGAAAGCAAAATGCAGAGAACTGAAATTTAGATTCTTCTGACTCCAAAGTACTACTTAATATTGACATGTTAGTGTCCCCATTTTTCTGGGGAAAGAACATCCCTCTCACCTACTACTAACTGAATAGTTCATTTTTTTTTTTTTTT
>NW_003852649.1:977503-1014324 GCF_000181295.1 Otolemur garnettii | reverse complement strand
CAATAACTGAGAAAATGACATGAAGGCTGTGTTGACCAGTTTTATGGAAGTATTTCGGATTGCATGTGAAAACCCCACACTGTACCCCAGAAGTGCATTAATGTACATAGTTACCATTCAATAAAAAATAAAATAAAATAAAAAGAATTCCTTCAATTCCATTTCCAATGCATATTTTATGTTAGTGCCCAGAGATTTTATGGCTTTAGCCCATCTCTGTAATAGAAATACCTTGAATTACTTCCTGGATGATTTTCTCAATGGTCCTACTAACAAACTAAGATGATATTCTTCATGTTACAGCATTCCAGAACTCTCTTACTTTTTAAGTGTCTTTAAAAACATAATGACTAGGTATTAATAAATATGATCTTTGTTTCCAGTTTGTCCTGTCAGGAATCGTTGCAAATTGGGTAGAGAAGAATCATACAAGGTCTGTGGTAAGTTAGAATACTTGTAACATTCTAAAAAGTTTTATTTGCAAAAGAAGAAAAGTCAGCATTGTTGGGTGTGTCACTAGAAACCTATCCACACTTTTTGGAAGATTTTTTATAAATGTAAAAAAAGTAAGTTTTTATTGCATTTTGATCCAAAAAGGGATACACACCAGTTCCCAAAATTATTATTATATTTCATTAGTTATAAAAACAACTCAGGACTATGAAGTTAATCAAGAAGTTAAATTTTTATGATAATCTGTGTAATTCAAATTAAAATTTCAATTATGGCATTTAATACAGATATCTTGAAATGACTTAGTGTCTTTTGTTACCTTTTTTTTATTGCTTCTTCACATGTCTAGGAACATTTTAATTGCATGGCGGATATGGGTATGAAGTATTGTAAAAAGTCTGTATTATGTTGATTTCCTTTGGAGAGTGGTGAGTTTTGTATTTATAGTAAATTGGAAGAATAAGAAATCAGCATAACTGTGTATTAATGATAGGAGATTGACTTCTGGAATAGCAGAGTGAGCAACTTCCATGAACTCATTCTTGAAAAAAAAAAGAAAAACACTGGCAGAACAACTAAAATTAATGATTTCAGAACACTTAGAATTAATCACAGCCATAGAAAAAGCTGAAAATTGTCTATCCAAGAGGTACTACTAAACCTTAGAAAGGCAGAGGAACCTATGTTTTAATCAGAGGTTGTTTCCATTTCCT
Source organism: Otolemur garnettii (assembly GCF_000181295.1). Classification (NCBI taxonomy): domain Eukaryota; kingdom Metazoa; phylum Chordata; class Mammalia; order Primates; family Galagidae; genus Otolemur; species Otolemur garnettii. Next base: position 1,013,158 of record NW_003852649.1, on the reverse strand, counting down.
TTCCCAGTTTATTGGCAAGGTGTCCATGAAAAGCTAATAGTATTGCAGCCAACTGATAGGTTTGACATCATTTGACTTCCTATTAAAAGCACTATTGTCTGAGCATAGTCAATATTTTGTCTGAAATGGCTAGAAAGAAAATACCTAGCCAAATGATAAGTTTGAAATCATTTGATTTTCTATTAAAAGCACTATCTTCCAAGCATAGTCAATATTTTATCTGAAATGGCTGGAAAAAACAATCTCTATTCCCAGGATGTTATGGCTATTTATTTGAACACACATCTCAGCTCATTAAAAACAGAGCCCTACCACTAGGTAGCTAAAACAGTATCAATATACTGGCAACAGCACCATTGAATTAGGCCATGAATTAGGTTCAGAAATTTAAAAGGAAGCCCTGAATAAATAGACATCCATAGAGAGCCTTGAAAAACTGACATATTCTTGAAGATGGAAAATGTTTCACACATTTGGAATACTATGTACATGCCCAAGAAATACCTGAGAAAGAAGGGCCCACTAATTGACCTATGGCTGACTGAGATGTCCTATGTAAGGAATAAATGAAAGCTAAGGCTGTCTTATAACTGACTGATGTTGTTTTAAGCATGTAGTATCACACAGATTCCCTTTGGTGAAGAATCATTGGTTGACATTAAGTTATATTGACCCATGGGTAACTCATGGGTCCCACATTGAGGGAACATAATATTTCCAGAATTTGTCAACAAAAGTCAACAAATAAGCAGGAATAAGAAAAACAACAAGAAGCAGCAAAAATCACAAACTCTCAGGAGGAAGGAAACAATCAAATACCAAATATTTTACAATATATTAAACAGTTCATTTTTGTAAAAAACATAAAACATGCAAAGAAACTGAAACACATTTTACACACACAGGGGAAAAATGCAACCAACAGAAAATGTTGCTATGGAAATCCCAAATTTTTAAACTAAGACTTTAAATTGGATGTTTTAAATAAGCTCAAAGAACCAAAGGAAACAATGTTTAAAGAATTGAAGGAAAATATGAAAGCAGTATCTCACAAAGTAGAAAATATCAATAATATACAGATTGTTTTAAATTAATATGCTAATTGGGATTACTAAGGACACCACTTTTTAAAAAATGACTGAATAGATACAGTAAAGGAAATAAGAAAATTAATATGGTACTATGGCTGAATGTTTGTATCTCCTCCAAAATCTATGTTGAAACCTAATTCCAACGTGGCAGCATGAAGAGGTATGGGCTTTTGGAGGTAAATAGGTTATAAGGGCTCTACTCTCATGAATAAATTCATTTTCTAATAAAATTGTAAGAAATAAATTTCTATTGTTTATAAATTACTCAGTCTATAAAATTTTATGATAGTAACACAAAGAGACTGAGATAACTAGCAAATATATATTTAATAAAAATGCAATAATGGGAAAACAAATAAAACAGATATATTATATTTATAGAAAACTATGAGCAAAAGGCCAGACATAAATCCTACCTTGCCAGTAATTACAGCCCCAACCTTCAGGACTTTCCCAAAACCAGAATAGCACCTAAAAACCCAGCCTCCCATCTCGTCCATGTATATACAGGTTTCAGGCCAGTACTCATGCATTCAGCCTAAAAGCATGTCCTGGCACCAGGCATGATCCTGAAACCCCGGGCTTTTGGTCAGATCCTCAAGCTATGTCACAAGGCTTAATCTAAAATCAGGATGAAACTAGTAGCACCAGATTCCAGATGAGCCCCAACAGCAGACAGCCTAGAAGCTCCAAGCTTCATGCCTACTCCAGCACCAGGCCAGCCACTCAACAGGCCAGAACCTATAGACCTAGCCTCTAGGCTGGCATCTGTGGATGTAAGCTCCAGCCCACATAACACCAAGCTAACCCATCCATTATCTGGCCCATTTTAGTGCCAGGTTGGCACCCCTAGCCTCAAGCACCAGTGAGTAACCTATGAACACAGGCTCCAGATATTCCCAGTGTCAGGCTGGTACCTGTGGCTCCACTCTACAGGCTTCCCCATTCAGCCCCATGCTCTGATGGCCTCAAGTCCAGGTGTTCTCCAGCAGATCTAGGGTCTAGCTGCCAATCTCAGTAAATCCTAGAGCTTAACCAGCTCCCAAAAATCCAGGTACAAGGTAACCCTGTACCCAGGTCCCAGACAAGCCCTAAGGTCCCAGGATCCAAGCTGTCCCTTGTGGACCTAGCCTCTAGGCCAGCATCCCCACACCCAGCCTCTAGGCCAACATCAGCAGACATAGGTCCTAGGGTGGTCTCCATTATCCTAGGCTCTAAACTATCCCCAGTGGCTCTAGACACCAATCCAGCTCTCATAATCCTATAATACACACCCACCCTATTAACCCAGACCACACACCTACCCCAGAACCAGGCCAACACTAGGCTTTACGGTAGCCCCTGTGGCCCACGGAGGCCTACACCAGAAAACCCAGTGACCAGTCCCATCCCAGTATACCCTGGTTCAAGGGTGGGCCTAATGGACTAAGGCTTCAAGACCATCACTACAGACCCAAGTTCTTTGCCAGTGCCTAATGGACCCAGAACCCAGACCCACCTCCACAAAGACAGGCTTCAGCCCTGTCCCAGAATCAGGCCATCCCCCTAAGCCCAACTCAAACTCTGGCTTATCTGAATGGTCCCAGGTGCCATGTCCTTCCCAATACCTAGCTGGTCCCTACACACTCAGGCTCAAGGGGCAAGCTCCTACAACTGACCCATGTAGATTTAGACTTCAGGCCCATCCCCACAGACCCAATCAACAGATGCACCCCAGTGAATCTAGGCTTCAGGCCCAATCTCTCAGAACTAGGAACAGGCCCACTCACCTGCTGACTTAGGCACCAGCCCAGGATAACTGGTGACAAATTATCCCAGCAACAAGCCCACCACCTAACCACACTAGATATCCTATCTAGAATGTATGGATGGGCTGACTGATGAAAGACTTCTAGACAAAGCCAGTCTTTAAAAACAGTAATATGTAATATATCCCTTCTTCTTCAGTAGGCACATGTGTCAAGATAAAGCAATGAGAAACATGGAAAACCAATGAGACATAACATGACCAAAATAACACCGTAATCTCCCAATAGCTAACCCCAAAGAAATGGAGATTAATGAATTGCCTCCCAAGGAATTCAAAATAACTGGGTTTTTTTAAAGCTCAGGGAACTTCAAGAAAAATGATAAATGAGTAAAATTAGAAATTTAACAGAGCAACTGAAATTATTAAAAGAAAATTAATTCTAAAGTTGAAAAATACAAGGAATGAAATTTAAAAATGCATAGACAGCAGATTTAATCAAGTATGTGAAATCAAACACAGAACATTTGAAAACATACAGTTAAAGGAGAAAAAATAATTAAAAAGAAAGAAAGCTTACAGGATCTATGGGAAAGAATTGAAGGAGGAAATGTTCAAAATATAGTAGTTTTAGAAGGAAAAGAGAAAGATAACGGGGCAGAAAGCTTATTGAAAAGATTATACCTGAAAACCTTCTAAACCTAGGAAAGATATAAATATCTAATAATAGGAAGTTTGAAGGTTTCCAGTTGAATCAATTCAAGCAACATTACACCAAGATGTATTATAATCAAACTGTCAAAAATCAAAGACAAAATCAAGCTCTTGAAAGCAACAGGAAGAAAAAGGTAAATAACAGATAAGAGAGTTCAAATAAATTCCAATAAGATTACTGGCAGATTTCTCAATAGAAACCTAACAGGCCAGGAAAGAGTGGAATTATGCATTCAAAATGTCAAAGGAAAAAATCTGCCAGACAAGAATATTTGATCCAGTAAAGCTGTCCTTCAGAAATTTAGAAGAAATAAGGACTTTTTCAGATGAACAAAATCTAAGGGAATTCATCATTCTTGGAAGGAGGGAATGAGGTTGAAAAATTTAGATAGGAGTAATAAATTCAAGAGATCTATTGCACAACATGGTAATTATAGTTAATAACACCCCAAATATAACAAGGGTGTTGGAATTTTGACATTAAGAATTTTAAGACAACTCCAATATGCCAAGGGCTCTAATGTAAAAGATTGGGCAAATGTAAAAGCAGAAAGGTTACATAAGCAGAAAAATGGAAATTTTAAGAAAGAATAAAAATATTAGAAATCAAAAACACTGTCACACAAATGAAGGATGCCTTTCATGGATTCATTAGTATACAGGACATAGCTGAGGAAAGAATCAGTGAGTTCAAGGATAAATAAATAAATCATCCAAAACTGACAAGCGAAGAGAAAAAAGACTAAAAATAGAAACAAAACAGATTATCCAAAACCCAGATAATAACGCTCATAACACATGTATACTGAAATGCCAGAAGAATAAAAAAGAAAGAAACAGAAGAAAATTTGTAGCAATGACTGAGAACGTCCCCGAATTAATACCAGACATTAAACCACAAAGCCAGAAACTCAGAGAATGCTAAGAAGGATAAATGTAAAAACTCTATAGCTAAACAAATCATATTCAAACTGCAGAAAATCAAATTTTTTTAAAAAATCATAAAGCACAAAGAGAAAAACACAGATTTAAGGATTATTAATAAGTAGGACTTCTCAGAAACCATGCAAGTACAAATAGAGTGAAGGAAAATAATTCAATGATTTGGAGAAAAACTACTGACCTAGATTGATTCTTTGATTGATAAAATTGACAAATATTTAGCCATATTGCCTAAGAAAAACAGAAGACTCCAACAACTAAAACAGAAATGCAGAAGAATTCTGGGAAGATGACCAACTGGTAGCAACTCTTGGCAGAGGCTCCTGAGCAGAGGAAGAAAAACTAGACAGAATTGAACTCTATGAAGTCAAAGATGGGGAGCTGAGCCAAGAAAGAAGTTTGGTGAGCTGTAACTCCAAGGAAGACCATTCAAGAAAACAAATTACAGGTACAAAGCCTATTGACTAGAGGATGAAAGACCCCTCCCCAAGCAGGGGTCCTGCCACAGGCTATCTGCAAATGAGCAGGAAACAAAAGACCTCTCATTTTACCTCGCTGGAGGGAGCCACTAAACTCCAGGTCTTTTTCTCCAGGGAGGTCCCACTTATGAACCTAGACACCACCCCACCAGGCATAAAATTGAACAGATATTTTCCCCCACAAGTCCAAATTCCCAGTCCACCCTTTCCCCCTCACATGGTGGTCTGAAGGTCTGCTGCCTGCAGAGCACAGAATGTTTGGTCTTGTCCTGAGAGAACTGGTCATAGTGTGGATTGCCAACCATCAGGTCAGAATCTGTGACTAACAGGGAAGAAAGAGGGTGTGGGAAGAAAGGAACACTCAGTGGGAGGAGCAGCCCCCTGGTTATGACTATGCCTGGCCAGTGGTAGTGTTGACCCTTGGTCCGGGGTGTGTCTGGCAGATGGGTGCAGAACCTCCAGCTCTGACAGCACCCACAGGGGGAGAATGGTTGCCCCATGTGGACTGAGTTCGGCAGACAGGGCTGATCCCAGCCCCTGCTGTGCCTATGAGCTGAGGCTTGATAGGTATGGACTGTGACCTACACTGTCTCCAGCAGGGCTGGTGAGCAGAGGCTTACCAGTGAGGACTGAGACCTGTGGGCAGATTGTGATGCCCTGACTTTGACAGAGCCTGCGAACAGAGGCTTGCCAGGCAGTGGTCTGAGACTGGCAGGTAGAGACATGGTTCCCTGACTTCCACTGGTCTGGCAATCAAATGCTGAGACTGGTGGGTGGGGGCATGGCCCCTCGCTCTAGCTGGACCTATGACCAGAGAAGCGGACAACAGTGTGGACTGAGTCTGGCGGGCAGGAGTGTGGATCCCTGGCTCCAATTGTGCTGTTAGAGACCCTTGAATCCCTCTATGTTGGGCAGGGTTTGCACTACCTGAGACAATTTGGTCAGGACCTGTGTCTGGGGATGTCCACTCAGGGACATTCTGAGGTTGACCTTTGAAGTTCTGTTGTGGAAAAGAACTAAAGGGTGGGGGCTGGGTGGTATCCCTTCACAGTTGATATTTAAACCTAATACTGTGGTTTCTTAGGATAGGGTAGAGGTTGGCTGATATCCAAACAGAGTTAGCTTGAACTATCTCACCAAGTACATCCTCAGAGTCTCCAGCTAAAACTCTGAAAGGGGCCTGTGTACGGTTGTAGAAAATAAGCCACAATTACAAAACCTAGCACTTTGGTAAGGGGCTATCTCTACTACATGGGAACCCCAATTAAATCTCACCCTACCAGTTCTAATAACCAAACAGTGGAAAATAAACTTGGTGCAGACCCAACAGAAGAATTCTCGTAACACGAATAACCAGGGTAGATCAACTCCCCCCCCCACCCCAAGAAATGACAAAGGAGATACAACTGAAGATGCCATGCATAGACAAATGGCAGCAATTTCAGAAACTGAATTCAGAATATGGATTGCAAATAAGATAAATAGAATGGAAGAAAAGATAGAAATTGAATTCCAAAGAGTAGTTCTAAAGTTGTCTCAAGAAATTAGTGGGGGGGGGGAAGAAAGAAATTAATGAATTCAAAGCCCAAGTCACCAAAAATATGGACATAATGAGAAAAGAGATAGCAGAGCTCAAGGAAACAAAAAAGTTAGTTAAGGAGTTCCAAAATACAGTAGAATCCCTCAGTAATAGAGTTGACCAGGCAGAAGAAAGGATCTCTGAAACTGAAGACAAAGCCCTTGAACATTCCCAGACACTCAAAGAGGCAGACAAATGGAGAACAAAAACTGATCATTCCCTGAGAGAGTTGTGGGATCACTCCAAAGATCAAACATTCATCTTACAGGAATTCCCAAAGGAGAAGAGGATGGTCTTAAAGGTACAGATGCTCTACACCAAGAAATTTTAAAGGAGAATTCTCCAAGCATTGCAAGAGATTCAGAACTTCAGATAACAGATAGTTTCAGACCCCAGCAAGGCTCAATCCAAATAAAGCATCTCCTAGACACATTCTGATTAACTTTGTTAAAGTTAAAACAAAGAAGAAAATTCTGCAATCAGCCAGACATAAGAAAAGCATCACCTACAAAGGCAGAAATATCAGAATGACTACAGATCTCTCAGCCAAAATGTTTCAAGCCAGAAGACGATGGTCATCAACCTTCAGTTTCCTAAAACAAAACAACTTCGAGTCCAGGATCCTCTACCCAGCTAAACTGAGTTTCGTTTGTGATGGAGAAATCAAATATTTTAAAGACATAGATATGTTGAAGAAATTTGCCATAACTAAACCAGCTCTCCAGGATATTCTCAGACCCATCCTCCACAATGACCAGTGCAATGCTCTACCTCCAAAGCAAACTCACCCAGAAATTTTTGAACAAAACCCAACTTCCACAGTAGTGAAAGGATCAAAAATGTCCACTGGATCTCTGAAAATCATGACACCCAAACACAACCAGGCTTATCAGTTCTCTCAATTAATGTGAATGGTTTAAATTGTCCTCTAAAGAGGCACAGGCTGACTGACTGGATACATAAACTCAGACTAGATATCTGTTGCATACGAGAATCTCACCTTACCTTAAAGGATAAAAATAGACTCAGGGTGAAGGGATGGACGTGTATAATACAGGAAAATGTAAACCAGAAAAAAGCAGGAGTTACAATTTTAGTAGCAGATACAATTGGTTTTAAACCAACAAAGATAAAGAAAGATAAGGAAGGTCACTACTTATTTGTCAAGGGAAACACCCAACATGAAGAGATTTGATAATTAACATTTATGCACCCTACCAGAATGATCCTCAATTCATAAAGCAGACTCTAATGGATATGAACAACTTGATATCTTCATTCATCATAATAGTGGGAGATTTTAACACCCCTTTGAAAGTTTTGAATAGATACTCCAGGAAGAAACTAAACAAAAAAAATGAGCTTAGAAGAAATGGACTTTACAGGCCTCTACACATTTCACCCTAATAAAACTGAATATACATTCTTCTCATCAGCCCACAGGTCATCCTCCAAAATAGATCATATCCTAGGACACAAGTCTAACCTCAGCAAATTTAAAAGTATAGAAATTATTCCATGTATCTTCTCAGACCACCATGGAATAAAAGTTGAACTCAATAGCAATGGGAATCTTCATACTCAAACAAAATCATGGGAGCTAAATAATCTTAGGCTGAATGATAGCTGGGTCAAAGACAAGATGAAGAAGGAAATCAATAAATTTTTGGAACATAATAATAATGAAGACACAAATTATCAAAACCTGTGGGATACTGCAAATGCCTTCATCAAGAAAACAGAAAGAGAGGAACTAAACAATTTAATGGATAATCTCAAGCAACCGGAAAAGGAAGAATATTGCAACCCCAAACCCAGAAGAAGAAAAGAAACAACGAAAATTAGGGCAGAATTAAATGAAATTGAAAACAAAAGAATCATTCAGAAGATCAATGAAACAAAAAGGTGGTTTTTTAAAAAATTAACAAAATTGACAAACTTTTGGCAAATCTAACCAGAAATAGAGAAGTAAAATATCTAATATCATCTATCAGAAACAATAAAGAGAAATAACACACACTTTAGAAATTTAAAAAAAACCTCAATGATTACTACAAAAATCTCTATTCCCAGAAATATGAAAATCTGAAGGAAAAGGACCAATACCTGGAAGAATGCCACCTTCCTAGACCCAACCAGAAAGAATTAGAAATCTTGAATAGACCTATATCAACCACTGAAATAGCATCAACAATACGAAATCTCCCTAAAAATAAAAGTCCAGGACCAGATGGCTTCACATCTGAATTCTATCAAACCTCTCAAGAGGAACTAGTACCTATATTATACAATGTTTTCCAAAGCATAGAAAAAGGAATACTTCCCAACACATTCTATGAAGCAAATATTACCCTGATACCCAGACCAGAAAGGATCCAATAAAGAAAGAAAATTATAGACCAATATCATTAATGAATATCAATGCAAAAAATATTCAATAAGATCTTAGCAAACAGAATTCAACAACACATCAAAGAAATTATACACCATGATCAAGTTGGTTTTATTCCAGGGTTACAAGGTTGGTTCAACATATGCAAATCTATAAATATCATACATCACATCAATAAAATAAAAAACAAAGACTATATGATTCTCTCAATTGATGCAGAAAAAGCCTTTGATAATATCCAGCATCCTTTCATGATCAGAATTCTTAAGAAAATAGGCATAGAAGGGACATTTTTTAAACTAATAGAGGCCATTTACAGCAAACCCACAGCCAATATCATATTGAATGATATAAAATTGAAAACATTTACACTCAGATCAGGAATGACTAAAGGATGCCCACTGTCTCCACTGTTATTCAACATAGTGATGGAAGTCTTAGCCATTGCAATCAGGCAAGAGAAGGTGATCAAGGGTATCCAAATAGGGTCAGAAGAGATCAAACTCTTACTCTTTGCTGATATGATCCTATACCTGGAAAATCCCAGGGACTCAACTTCAAAACTCTTAGAAGTGATCAAGAAACACAGCAGCATCTCAGAATACAAAATCAATACTTATAAGTCAGTAGCTTTTATATATGCCAAAAATATTCAAGCTGAAAAAACAATCAAGGACTCTATTCCTTTTACAATAGTGCCAAAGAAGATGAACTATCTGGGAATTTACCTAACAAAGGACGTGAAAGATCTCTATAAGGAGAACTATGAAACACTGAGAAAAGAAATAGCTGAAGATGTTAACAAATGAAAAAACATACCATGTGCATGGCTGGGAAGAATCAACATTGTTAAAATGTCCATACTATGCAAAGCAATCTCCAGATTTAATGCAATCACTATTAAAGCACCATTGTCATACTTGAAAGAACTTGAAATAATAGTACTTCAAAATGAATCAGAAGAAATGGAATCAGAAGAAACCTCGAATAGCAAATACATTACTTAGAAATAAGAACAAATCAGGAGGTATCACATTACCAGACTTCATGCTATACTATAAACCTACAGTGATCAAAACAGCGTGGTACTGGCACAAAAAACAGAGAAGTAGATGTATGGAACATCTTTCTATGTAGGCAAGAGACTTGAACAGAAACTTCTCTGATAAAGACAGGCATGTGGCCTACAAACACATGAAAAAATGCTCATCATTCTTAATCATCAGAGAAATGCAAATCAAAACCACTTTGAGATATCATCTAATTCCACATCACAAAATCCCAAAGCTACAGATGTTGGTGTAGATGTGGAAAGAAGGGAACACTTCTACACTGCTGGTGGAAATACAAGATAATATAACCTTTTTGGAAAGAAGAAAGAAGTTTGGAGAACACTCAAGGAACTAAAGGTAGACTTACCATTCGATCCTGCAATTCCTATACTAGGCATATACCCAGATGATCAAAAATTATTTTACAACAAAGACATTTGTACCAGAATGTTTATTGCAGCACAATTCATAAGATCCAAGACATGGAAACAGCCCAAGTGCCCATCGACCCATGGATGGATTAACAAATTGTGGTATATGTACACCACAGAATACTATGCAGCAATAAAAAAAGATGGAGGCTTCACATCTTTTATGTTTACCTGGAGGGAACTGGAACATATTCTTCTTAGTAAAGTATCTCTAGAATGGGATAAAAAATATCCAATGTACTCAATACTACTATGAAATCAATATATAACCACCTACACACTCATACAAATGCCAAAACATAACCATAATCCAGAAGGTAGAAAGGAAGAGGAGAGAGAGGGAAGGGGAGAGGCGATATGGGAGGAGGTGGAGGGTATTTGGGGGGACCTCACCTAATGTGCATGATGCAATGGTACATTTCAAAACTATCAAGAAGTGAGTATAATTAAGATGAATATGTTACTTAGTTCAATGTAAGTATTTCACATTGTATATCAAAGCAATACCCTGAACCCTATAAATGCATCAATGCACAAAGTTATGATTTAATAAAAAATAATTTAAAAAAAGAAAAGAAATGCAAGTGGAGACACCACTTCTTAGACATAAGTAAGAATTGTAAGAAAGCACTATGAACAAGGTAAGAAACAGAAATACATCCATGAAATGGAATAATTTACAAAGACTGAATTCTGAAGAAATGGAAAATCTGAATAGACATAATTAAGAGATTGGATCAGTTATTGAAAGCTCCCCAACAAAGAAAAGCCCTGAATCAAATGGCCTCACTGGTGATTTGTATAAAACATTTAAGAAAGAATTAATACCAATCCTTCTTAAACTCTTCCGAAATTGAAGAGAAAGGAACACTTCCTAACTCCTTCTTGTGGGGTCATCCAAACCCTAATGCCAAAGCTAGACAAAAACACTACAATAGGCAGTGCTGCCAATGCCCTGGTGGAGATGCAGAGGTCAAGATCAGACCTAACTGTTTAAAGTGGATACAAAACTATTTCAGCAATGCAAACAATTAAGTGCATTGTTGTGGGTGATGGTATTGTTGATAAAACCTGTCTCCTGATATACTACACAACAAACAAATTTCCATCCAATATTTTATAACTGTCTTTGACAAGTATGCATTCTGATAGCTGACTTGACAGTTATGGCTGGTAGAAAGCCATATACTATTGGACTTTTTGATACCATAGGGGAAGAGAATTATGACAGACTATGACTACTGAGTTTAACTTTTTAAGAAACTGCAAAACAATTTTCCACAGTGGTTGCAACATACTCATTCCAACCCACAGGCTGAGTACTCCAGTTCCCCTATACCTTCACTTCCTTCTTGTAGTATACTCCTAATACTACCTCAACCAAAACAAGTGCCCCTGCTTGTTTTACTTAGATGAGCTTTTGTCAGCAAAACTTCACACTCTACAGAAGAACACCTGCTCCAAGTGGTATTTTCTCAACAAGGTGGCTCTTCTGCTAAAAATTATATATATATTGTTTTGGCATAACCATTTATAATCAAAAATTCCTTAAATACTTCATTTTAAAGATTAGATTACACTGATATTCTACAACTTACTAAATAATAATGTTGGATGTTTAGTTTATAAAATGAGTTAATGAACATTTTAATTTAGTTGCCTTTCTTTAAAGGAAATTTGTTTCAAAAAAAAATAAATTAGTTGAAATCACTGCACAAATTACAATAGCAATTTAGATAAACATATGCTTTATCCAGTAATGTAGGTTTCAGAATTCAGTAGTTTAAGTTTTCATAATTATTTTCCAATACATACTATATAGAAATAAATTTATGAGTTCAAATGTAGACAAAGAAATAAATATAAGAAACAGATCTCAACAGCAACACCATATGACTTATCACCTCTTTGACCTCAAATATGAACAGAATGCAATTATGCAGCACTACACATGTGCATCATCTGAAGTACATAGCCTGACTTGAGTGTGGTCTGAAAACAGAGTCGGTGACTTCAGCAATGGAGTACTCTGCCATCTTCAAGATAAAATCCTGGCTAGCTAGATAGCACTTGTCTTTCCAACAAAATTTCCAACAACTCCCATTCTTGCACTCCAAAATGAACCATAGAAAATGCCTAAAACATTAGCTTTCTAGTAATATGAAATTGTTTGACAATGGATTTGCTTATACGGTTGACAGTTTTCTACATTCTATTCACATTTAACATGTACTTGTTTGTCTTTGTGAACAGTGTGAGGACTCCTTGAATGCAGAGACCATTTCTTTTCTGCCTTTTTACCTACTAACATAAAGAACAGAATGAAGGGTAGGGAATAGGCATTCAATAAATCATTTGTTATACATATGCATGCTATATTAGAAGTTTTATCATCTTAAAATTTTTTTCTGTTTGGGATCGTGAAAATTTGAAATTCCGACAGCCTTTTTAATGACTTAACTATTCCAAAAAGATCAAGATGTATACAAATCTTATAATTGAATATTTTTGGCAGTCATGCACATGAGTAGCCTCCAATGACTACATGATTCTTTTTATCTATTTCAGATAGCCTATGCTCTATGTTCAAATATAGTAAGTGCCTGTTGTTCAAGTCTTGGTATGTGTTTTGTAACGTTTGAGCTTATAATATTTTCTACAACTACAGACTCTGTTCTTTGGCCACATGTGAGTATCAAGTTTCTATAGAATTTCATCACAATTTTAGAATTATGTATTAAATTCTTTGGTAAATGATTAGAGTATTAAAGAACCATGCAAAAGTCATGGACGTGACCCTCATCATTAGTTTACTCTTTAGTACATGTACCTACTACAAATGAGATCAAACTTGATATTACCATCCTAAACCCGGAGCAACCAAAAACCTCAAGTAACCAAATGGAAGGTATTATAAATATTAATATATGTATTTTGAGTGATTAAGTATTATATTTGATACTTTTATGATGGGTAGTGCTTTCTAGGTACCTAAATCTATGAGGCCAGTTCTCCCAGGGCTTAAAAGATCAAGTTTTTTACAGCAAGGTTTGATCTGCAAAGAAGGAAATGGCATCCCTATGTATTAAATACCCGTGATACTCAGGGATTTATGTTCACTATCAGGGCTGTAGCCTATACACATATGTAATTTAAAATGCACATGTACTCAGTTTTATAGGAATATGACTATGTGGATATTTTTGCCCTGCCTGTTTTGAGTCTGTCCATCTGTCAGGAGGTCTGTATTAGTTGAAGTGTGTCCATGTTTGGATTTTAGTGTCTGTGTATATCTGTATTTCTATGCATGTGGGACCCTGGACATATGTACACTTATCTATTAACATAGGTTTGTTGGTGTGGACAGAAGGGGCTAGGAGGACAAGAAGATTGAAGTGAGAGTTAAGTTGTATAGAAAGTGAAGCCACAGGTGCAAAAGTCTTCTCTAGGATTCCTGTCTTTCTGCTCTATCCCATCTACCCAGGCCTTGACAGAGGGCCTTTGACCAAAACCCAGAACCAATTTTTTTTGAATTGAGCCTATTGGATGTTGCTTATTTTCAAGTGCCCAGCCTAATTAAGTAAGCTCTCCTTATTTCAATCTCCAAAACTCTTGGTTAATTAGCTAGTTCCAATGCATATGTTTGTTTGTATTTTGCTAGATTTTTCTTAATTCGCTGTAGCTTTGAAAGTGATTTTACAGTGAGTTTGACTGCAAACTTTCTCAAGTAATGATTTATGTCTCTGATTCAATGAAGAAAAAAGGTTAGAAATGCTAAGCTACTCAGGGTCACATTGCTGGTCATTTTCTGGGCATTTATTCTAATCAAGAATAGTCTAAATTCTATGTTATTTCACCACACAAAACTGAGCCTTTACAAAAATCAATACAGTGGCTCATCAAAGGACCATTTTATTGCATAAGAAATGCTAGTATTTTATGATGCATAATCCAATGGATCCCTTAAATAATATTTTAAGCAAATATAATGATACATTTTTCTAATTCATCTCTTGAACAATCAATGCTCTTATTAGTAGGAAATCCAGGATCTTTCTCTTAAAGTCCCTTTCCTGTTGATCCTCTCAGACATTCAAACACACTGGGAGCCAAAAATTCAGCATTGACTCTAAACTCTTAGATGATAGAATCCTGGAACATCTCAGCACTTCATCAGCATGCCTATAATTTCCACTGTCATGGTTCAGTTATTATTGCTAAATAAATGGTGTCATTATTGAACACTGATCTGAATATCCCATGGCGGCCTTGTCACAAAAGTGCTTTGTATACTGAACAGACTTATGATTCCAATATTACTGATTTTGCATTCTTATTCCCAACCCAACTGTTCTGGAAGGTTATGGGTCCACTGGGGTTTATAGCTAGAGGCTATTAAGCCTAGGTTATAAATCCAAACCTTCTCTTCTTTCACTATGAGTTCCACTTTAAAGTGTTTTCCTAACAATGTGGCAGATTTTATAAATATATCCATTAAATAAGTTCTATAATACTGAACCTCAAGAGTGCCTCAATTCCATCTTCTTGAGAGGTGCCTTGACCTCAGTCAAAATTTTCTGGTCTTAGTCACAACAAACAGAAAAACTCAATGGTTCTCATTATCCATTTGGCAGAAATTCATTAGTTTATCATCATCTTCAATAATTATCATTTATTATCATTATGATCAAAAATTACATGGACTTTATGGCCACCCTGTATATTAAAAATGTTATTATTAAGGGTAGTAAACATACAGAAGAATTTTCTCTTCTATTTTTCTTCTTCCTGAAATTTTATGATACCTTTATTATTTTAAAAGTATTAACATACAAATATTTAAAGGAATGTATATTTTCTTCTTGAATACAGAAAAGTGCTCAAATACTTTCAGAGTATTTGCTCATATTAAGCATGTTGGAGCTCATTGTGGCAACTACAGTGATCAAGTGGATATATGAAGCAAACACTACAGGAGAATAAAGATGCAGTGAGTATCTTATTTCTCCCTTGGTGAATCAAAAGATATTGGCTTCCTTTATGAACCCTATTTGAAGAACTTCAGTTTTGACAAGAAGTAGAAGTAGTGCCATCTCTAAGCTGTGATTGTAGATAGCTGAAAACTCTCTGCACTATTGTTCATGATATGGGTAGAGACCATACAGTTGAAAATAAATAGTTTTCCCTATATAAATGTTTAGTGTTACAGAATATGTTAATATCCACACTCTTGTGAGAGAATAAGGTAGAAGATATAGGATTTTGTGGCTCAAGACTATTTAATTTAACAGCTATTTCCCTAGAAACAAAAAGCTTTGTAGAGATTGTTATCAGGCACAGGGATATGGGAATGCTGAAGCCTTAAACTCTTAATTCTCAAAATCTTAGAGAACAAGTTGAACATCAAGGTGTAGCAAGTTTGGTGTCTTCAAAAACCAAGATTTGGGGGTAACAGAAGAGTTAGAAAAGATGGTAAAAATGTTACAGGAAATGACGAATTGAAACCAACAGACTCTTGCATCAAACTATAGAGGAAGGAATTTGCAATTGCTGGTGGGAACTCAGTGGTCTCAAGGTGTAAAATGCTGAGCCCACCGAGTCCAAAACTCTTTCATACTTTTTCGGCTCAGTTACAATTATGGCGTTACAGTTAAGGATTTCAGGTCATGGGAAAAGTTTTTAGCTAGCAGGCAAAAAATAATCATAAAGAATTAATGATTATATTTCTCAAGAAACCAGAGTGCTTTCTTTGTTACATAGTCTCTTTCAAGGTTATTTCTACTTAGTGTTTCTTGTAAAGTTTTTTCTTATCTTTGGAGGCTGGGTTCTTCTGCAGCTGTCTGCTGCATTCTAAGGACCACAAAGAAGTTGAATATTTATTTCTCCTTCCCCATGAATGGAATCTCATCCCATTCATCATCTGTAACTATGGTTACTTAATGATAACATTGAGCCATGAATACTTTGCCTGCATTCTCTTTTATCAGGATCATGGAAACTATGTTTTTGAGTAATTGAACAAAGATAGGTAATATGTAAGGCAAAAGTAAACATCCTCCAATCATAACAAGGAAACTATAGTTTTAAAACTATAGTTTAGAAAACCATCCACCAAATAAAGAATCAGGATTAAATCCATTCCATACTTGTATAGGTACATGAGCTCTTTTAGTTCTCTTCTTAGCTATATCTTCAGTTACTTGTCCTTCAGCATCAATCTGTAAGCACCAGTTAGTTAAATTGAATTTTCTACACACTCCGCCTTCAGCTGCCAGAAGGTAATCTAGGGCTAATTGGTTTTGATAAATAGCATTTGTCATTTGGGTCTCTTCATGGGCTATTAGGGTTAAGCCTTTACTGGTCTCATTTATTATTATTTCTAATACTGCTTGTAATTGGATAATCCAATTTAATACCTATATATGTATATATACGTGTGTGTGTGTGTGTTCTGCATTCCCACAACCCAACCTCAGCCCATGTGGCTGGACCATAATATTGAATTATTGACTGGGGAGGCCATTCATTGGCCCTCCAATCTCCTATTACCACATCATGTTTTTGTCTTTCCAATTCAGATGCATAAACTGGAAAACCTAACAGTTCTCCAGTCTCTAGGGGCAGTAGGAAGAAGGAAGGTTTGATCATACCTATTAAACAACTCCCATACCATCTATCAGGAAGCTTAAAGTAGACCTGGTATCCACAGATCCAGTAGAGACCAAGTGGAGCTGCCTAGTTGATGTTGATCTCCATATAGTTCCAAGCCACTTTAAGTTTGGGGAATCTATTCGGGGGGGTTAGTTCAGTTATGTTTTTGGTCCACCAGATAGTGCTATTAGTGCTTTCATTATCACATTATTCACGGGTTCCCCATCAGGATGGTGAAATTGCTTCCTTCTTTAGCTAAACAGTACTGACCTCTGATAGACATTTTTAGTGTCCAAAAGCTTGCCCCAACGTTAGGAGTAGGATTCTAACAGGAACTACTTCTCTAGATTTCCAGGGCCTTTGCTACTCATTGTGCCACCACAAACAAAGCAAGATGTTATATTTAAAGATCAAGTGATATTTCTGCCAGGTAAAAGAATACGTTTTTAATTTTAGGAGGAAGGTCTGGAGCAGACTGTTGTAATTCATTGTAGAAAGCCTGGTACATAGGCTTTGAGTTTCTTCTGACTATTTTACTTTTAATTGTTATACCTATGATAGGGTTCCTTCCTTGTACATTTATTCCTAACATAAGGTTTTCACCTTTTGCCCATCTAGGGTCAGAAGGGTTGGTTATATTTAGTATCCTTACAAACAGGGGAAGGAAGTTTTCTGTCTGAGTAACAAGTTTCTGTTGCACATGGGGAAGGGGCTTTTCCTTTTACTAAATATACTGGATTGTTGTCATTGGGATTAATCCGTGTGACCCAAATTATGCATTGCCAGTACATATGTCCTGTACAGGTGCCTAATCTGTGACATATGTACTAATCTTCTATATTGTATTTCCCAGGATGGGAACATACATATTCCTGGATAGGTTACATTATTGAAGACTTGACATGCATCAAAAGTTAGCAATACTTGCTTAGGTATCCCTTAACTTATGACTTGTGCTATTACCTTTTGGGAATATCAGTATACCACATAGTAAATTCATTCTGCTCTGTGGGTTCAGAAGGATTGTAGCAAACAGCAGACCCATCATGGAGAGCACGTACCTGATACTGGGTTGCATTATATATGCAAGTCCCTTTAGGCTTTCCTGTACATTCTTGATACAAGTTAAAACAATAACACAGTTTTTACAGTTTGTCCAGTGTGGCTTACCTCTTGGATGCATTTTTCACAACCTTCATCATGTCTTATAATTAAGATTAAAGAAGTAAAGTTAAAAAGTCCAAAGTGAACAATCCCAGTCCCTCACTGCTGCTGTTCATCCTCAGGCTTCTGCCATGCATACACCAGTCAGCTCCTGGTGAGGAGTCTGTTTTCTGAGGGTTAGGCAGTGGGGGTGCTCTGGGTGTCGTTGGACCATCCATTTCTGGTCACTGGCTGGTTGCACGCATGAGTGACATGTCCAGGCAAGAATGCCATCCACCTTACTGCTGTCGGTGTAGACAAAATTACCACGTTGGGGCCTTTCCCCCAGGTTCCAATCTTTAATCCACACCCAGTTACCGGGAGAATAGGAATGGACGAGGAGAGATAAACTAATAATTCCCTCATTCTGCAATCTTTCTCATTATTTTTCCCAATGACATAGTTGGTTAGTAAGTTCTGTTTCTCCAAGTTCTCTTGGAGTTCCTGGTAAATTTCTTAAAATGGTAGGGGGCCTCTGACATAGTATTTTGCAGAATGAGCATCTGTTCTTTTGGTAGGAGTACATCTGATTTTAAACAATGCTAATGGTAAAGCCTGGAACAACTGAAGTTTAAACTCTTGGCATATTTTCCCTATACCCATCTGCAATGTTCTGTTACTTCTTTCAACTTTTCCTGAGCTCTATGGTCTGTATGTGACATGTAATTTCCAGTCAGTTCCCAATAAGGTAGCAGTTTTTTGAATGGACATCAGCTATGAATGCAGGTCCATTGTCAGAGCCTATGAAAGAGGCAGGCAGTACCTAACGATGATTTCTCTAAGTAGAAAACATGTGACTTCTTTGGCTTTTTCACTTCAAGTAGGAAAAGCTTCAACCCACCCTGAGCAAGTACATACAAATACCAGCAGATACTTATTTCCTCTGTTTGGAGGCATTTCAACAAAGTCCACATGAATGTTTTCAAAGGGTGTAATTCCTACACTTTGAATACCTGATGACAAACTGGGGCCTTGTTTGGCATTAAACAGATACAGGTGACACATCTTTGACTTATTGTTTTTGCCAGGCTTGTTAGATGTTTTATACAGAAATATTTTCCTAGTAGTTGTTCTAGGGTGGAGTGTCCTAGATGGGAGGACTCATGTACCGCCCTCACTACAGTAGTTCCCAATAATTCTGGCACTAATATTCTTCCATCTAGTAAATGCATCCATCCATCATCTATGGAAAATGCTTGATCTTGCACTAACCATTCCAATTCTTTTTTTACTGTATACTGGTGTTAAATTTGGGACCCAAAATAATAGAACTGCAAGTACATGTTGGCTTGCCACAGCTCAGCATGCCTCAGCATCAGACTTAGTATTTCCTAAAATAATATGACCTTGTCCCTTTTGATGTCCTTTGAAATTCATTACTGCTACCTTGCTAGGTTTCCACACAGCCTCCAATAAGTTTAAGATCTCTTGGAGATATTTAATTTGTTTTCTGGCTGAGTTTTATAGTCCTTTTTCTTCATATAGTGCACCATGTACATGAAAGGGTTAAAAAGGCATACTTTGAATCAGTATAAATATTGCCTGTTTTATCTTTACGTAATTCCAGTGCTCTGTGGTAAGTGCTATAATCTCTGCCTTCTGGGCTGATGTCCCAGGCAGGAGTCCCTGGGTTTCCATTACTTCGCTGTCTATAACTACTACATATCCTGCCTTTCAATGACCAAAGGCATCTATAAAACTACTGCCATCCACAAATAAATTCCAGTCAGGTTTTGTCCAAGGCTCATCTCACAAGTCTGGACAACTGGAATAAACTTGCTCCATTACTTTTTGACAGTCATGTTTCAAAGGAGCATCACTGACAGGGACCAAGTTAGTCGGATTGAGCATATTACACATAGTAATCTCTAATCTGGGATTGTCACATAATAGACTTTGATATTTGGTAAGCCTGACATTCATTAACAAATGATATCTCTTAGAGTTTATTAAGGTGACTACAGCACGAGGCACTTTCACTATTAGGTTTGGAGCTAGTTTATCAGCTTCTTGCACAAGTACAGCTGTTGCTGTTAGAGCTTTCAGATGGGGTGGCCAGCTTCTAGCCACTCCATCCAATTGCTTGGACAAGTATCCAACAGGGCAAGTCCATGACCCTAAGGTCTGTGTTAAAACTCCCACTGTTGTCTTTTCTTTCTCTAATACATACAAAGTGAAAGGTTTAGTTAAGTCTAGGATGCAAGTCCAGGAGGCCAAGTGCCAGAGGTGTCATTATTAGTCATTCTTTGATAGCTTGAAATGCTTATTCCTTGGGGAGCCTCCCACACTAGGCCTCCTTATCAGCCCCTTTTGTGGTTTCATACAAGGGATAGGTAAGCACAGCAAAATTTGGGATCCATAGATGACAGAAGCCAGCTGCCCCTAAACATTCTCACAAATGTCACCTGATCTTGGGAACAGGGGAATAACCTGGTGAATTCCAGATATCGTACTTGTTGCTGGCATAACTGTGCCTTTTTTCTGGAGACTTTATAGCCACAGTTCTCTAAATGTTTCAACAACACATTAGTTTCTTGAGCACACCTTTCTTTAGTTTTATGGCCTAATACTAAATCATCTACATATTGTAGCAAGGTGCACTGCAACTGTTGTGCAGGAAAGGTTGACAGGTCCCTTGCCAGTGCCTCACCAAAGATTGTAGGGGAGTTCTTGGACCCTTGTGGCAACCAAGTCCAGGTATGTTGTCGAATGACTCCATTTTGGGAGTCCTCCCACTGGAAAGCAAATAGTTCCTGACTTATTGGAGCCACCTGAACAGTAAAGAAGGCATCTTTCAAATCTAAACAAGTGAATCAAGCAACTTCTGCTGATACCAGGCTAAGAAGAGTATACAAGTTTGACACTGTTGGGTGCAAGGTTGATTGACCAGTCTTAAGTCTTGTACAGGGCAATGTTCTAAGGTCCCTGGTTTTGGTACTAGCAAAAGAGGAGCATCCCATAATGACTAGCAGGGGCAGGTAATGCCATAAGATCTTAGTCTGTTTAAAGGAGCCTGAATTCCCTCTAGTGCTGCCCTTGGCATTGGATATCACCTTTGTCTGACAGATTTTACCCCTCTCTATAGTTCCACATATGCAGATTCTTGGTTTATAGCCAACCCAGGGGGTTTGTCCTCTGCCCATACTCCAGGCCACTTAGCAATTAACTCTGACTCTAAGTTTTCTTTTTCTGGCCTCATGAATAATATCCATTCTTCTTCCTTCTTCTTCCTTCTACAGTTAACAACAGACGTGAAGTAGGAACCTTGAGATCAACAGTTCTCTTTTCAGTAAATGTTATCATGACCCTCAGTTTACTTAATAAGTCTCTTCCTAATTAGGGTAATGGGCAGTCTGGCATATAGAGAAACTGAAGAGCTACTTGATGTCCTCCAATAGTGCAGGTTGTAGGTAGGCAGAAAGGTTGGTAGTTATACTTCCAATTGCTCCCATTACAGCTATGGTCTTTGAGAAGAGAGGAGCTATAGAGTATTCTGCTCTAGTCACTGCAGAGTATTCTGCACCAGTATCTACTAAAAAGTACTCTTGCCTCCCAATTTCATTCTAACCATAGGCTGGGGAGGTGGGGTCCTGAGCCAGGTCACCGTCAGTTGTCTTTTCACTAGACGGTGAAGCGGGGGCATTAACCTCTACTTCCTCCCTTTTAGCAGCTAACAGACATTCACTCTTCCAGTGGGTTCCTTCTCTGTAGATGGCACACTAGTCTCTTTGCAGTTGAAAATGGGGGTTTCCTGGTGTTCCTCATCCTCATCCACTGCCTCTATAGCTGCTCTTCCTCATTCCCCCATTGCTGCTGCTATGAGGTTAACTTTACATTTCAACTGCCTGGTTCCTTCCTTTTGTGCCTTCCCCTTAGAAGTAGCATCCCTATTTTCAAACACTTTCTGTGCTGTAGAAAATAACTGAGTTATGGTCATACCATCAAACCCTTCTTGTTTCTGAATTTTTTGCCATAGATCTTCCACACTTTGGCTTACAAAAGCCATGTGTACCATGCTCAGGCTCTCCAGGTCAAAGGGAGTGTATATGCAGAATGCCTTGCATAAGCACTCATAAAATTGTCCTGGACTTTCCTCTTTTACTTGCAAAACTTCATACAATCTATGAAGGTTAGAAGCCTTTGGGGCCCCCTTTTGTAACCCTTGCCAAATTTCATCTCAGTATCTGGTCACTCTCTTCATTCCTTGGGGTTCCTTGGGGTCCCACTGAGGGTCCTCACCAGGCAGATGAGCCCGTGCATACTCCCATGGATTCTGATAATCTCCCAGGGCATTTTCCTCCAACCATTTTGTTGCCACTTACAATACCTGCCTGCTCCCATCAATACTGAATAAGTACATTAAAAGCTGGTGTCAATCTGCCCATGTAGGATTATGGATTTGAATTATGATATGCATGAGCTCTACCACTGCTTGTGGCTTTTCTGTATAAAAAGATGTGTTGTTTTTCCAGCTTAGAAGTCAGTAGAGGTGAATGGTCAGTACACCGTTACCCTCCTTCCTTGCCAATGCCCTTCCTCATCTGGTCTGGCAAATGGGGTTTCTTGGAGCCACATTTGTATGCCAGGCTTCAGTCTCAATCTGACAGCTAGTGGGGAAGCTTTAGGTGGGTTAGGTTAACCAACAGTACCCCCTACTGAACCCTTTTCATCTCCATCAGACTCTCCTGATGGCTGCTAGGTTGCTTGTCTCTCATTATTTGGAATATAGGGTGGTGGCTTTATCTATACTTCAGGTGGGTCTCCTGTATTGGGATCTACTAGTACTTTCCCTTTTAATTTGTCACCAGGTCTTTTGGTCTTTTGTTCTTCTGCTTTGGCTGCCATAACAATTGCCACTTGTCCTCTCAACCATGGAGGTGGCTCTAACACTAGTGTCAGCCAAGCGTCTATGTATGAGAACTGGTCAGGGTGTCCAGGCATACTAGTCACTATTCTCCATACCTTCTTTACTAGACTTACATCTAAACTCCCTTCCATTGGCTAGCCCACTCCAAGGATGGCCGGCCATTCTAGCTCACAAACCTTTCTCAGCCTTTTAGAGGTCATAGTAACTCCATAATCCCCTACAAAGCCTTTCTTAAAATTTTGAATCATCAACCCTAAGGGACTGCACGGACCCATCCCTCTGGTGCAGACAAATGAGGGGAGGGGTTTGAAGATTTCTCAGATGCCTGCCTGGCCTCACCTTAGCTAAAGTACCCCCGTATAAGCCCCAGGCCTGGTTACCACTGTGCAGCAAGTCACCATTATGCTTTATGACATCTCCAAAGAACCGCAGGTTAGGGCCCACTCAAGCTCCATAACTGTAGTAGTCATGGAGCCATACAAATAGCCACTTGCTCTCTCACACACCACTTATTCACAGAGGCTAAACAATTTGTCCTAATTCCTTCTGCCTCTCTTATTCAGGCTCTTGCCTCAAGGAGGTCAATTTCCTTATTGTCCCTTTTACTGAGGCTCCTGCCTCAAGGAGGTGATCAAACTCCTCTTCCACTCTTAGAAGTGTGCTTTACTAGTAAAATACCCTTTTTAATCCAGCTCTCCTAATCCAAGTCCAGATGCATACTTTCCCGGTGCTTCCCCTGTACGTTCATTCCTCTGTTGGTGAGCGGCCACCAGAGGACCACTGTGGGGACCGCCCCACTGCTCTACTGAATGTCCCTTTTGTGTAACCAAAAATGGGAGCACTCTTAGGGAATGGCATCAGTTGAGGCACCAGAGAATACCCCACAGGTTGCTACACCCAGCATGGGGAAGCCCCCAGAATCTCTCAGTCCTAATCTGCCTGCTCAATTTCTGGTCATGAAACCAGAAATGTTGCAGGAAATGATGAATTGAAACCAACAGACTTTTGCACTAAGACTATAGAGGAAAGAATTTTTTTTTAAGTTGTTGGGAATTCATTGAGGGTATAAGAAAACCAGGTTATGCTGATTGCATTTGTTAGGTAAAGTCCCTCTTACGATTGTTTTTAATTGCCAGCAGGAGCTTAGTGGCTTCAAGGCATAAAACACTGGGCCCACGGAGTTATTCTCACAAAACTCTTAATACCTGCCTACACTCATCAGTACTGAATAAGCACATTAAGAGCTGGTGGCAATCTGCCCGTGGTGGCATTCTGCCCATGTAGGATTGTGGGTTTAAATATGACATGCATGAGCTCTACCACTGCTTGTAGCTTTTCTGTATAAGAAGGTATATTGTTTTTCCAGTTTAATAAATCAGTAGAGATGAATGGTTCATACACCATTACCCTCCTTTCTTGCCAATGCCCATCTGGACTGGCATATTACAGTTACAGAGTAACAGTTACAGATAGTAAGTCATGGGAAAAGTATTTAGCTAGCAGGCAAACAATCATAAAAAGTTGATGATTATATTTCTCAAGAAACCAGAGTGCTTTTTTGTTACATAGTCTCATTCAAGGTTATTTCTACTTAGCATTTCTTTTTATCTTTGGAGGTTGGGTTCTTCTGCAGCTGTCTGCTTCATTCTTAGGACCACTAAGCAGTATAAGATTTCTTTTTCCTTCCTCCAAAACTTTTTCCAATAAAGCTAAATTCCTACTTTCTCCACACCAGCTACTCATGTCTGAAGGTAAACTTAATCTCCAAATGACCACAATGTAACTAAATCAGAGGACTTTGGTGAAAAGTATGCCTGCCTTTTCCTCCAAGTGCCCACTCACCAGGCCCAGGCTTAGAGATCAAGCAGATCATAAGAACAACTCAGAAGGAGCAAAAGTCCAAAGTTAACATGGAGAGAGTAACTTGTCCTTACATCCTGGACCAGATATGCAGGGAGCTTTAGGAAAATTTAGCAGCCTCTCCATTTTACCACTTCCTAGTCTCACAAATTTGAGCCTTTGAGCTGGCTTCTTACCTATGCCATAATCTCTTAGGCTGCTATTTTGTCCCTTGACTTTTCCAACTGTACTTTACAGTTCCTTTATGGAAAACACCATATATACCTACAGGTTGGTTAACCACCTAGAAATTTACAACAATTCTGCTGAATCTCTATCTTAGACCTTTCTACTGAGCTGTAAGTTCATATTTCCAATTCTTTCTAGCGATTTTGGTCCAAGTGATTCCAAAGCACCTCAAATTAAATATATCTAAGCCTGAACTAATCATCTCACTCACAAGGTCACTTGTGTGTCTCTTTTCTATTTAACAGCACCACTACCCACCTGACTGCCCTGGCTGGGGAGCTGAGAGACACTGCCAAATTGAAACAATCTGACAATCCTTTTTATAAAATTCCCTAAATATGCTCTGCTCTGTCCTTTTCTTCAGTTCTCATAATGAAAGTTTACACAAGCAACTTAAGGCAAGAAAGCCTGATATCCTAGCACAATATTTATTTCTGTAATAATTTATCCCCACTCTACTTTTTTTTACATATATATGTGTTTATTAGGTTTCAACTTTTTGCATTCACAAAATTAAAAAGGCTTAAAATTTAATAACAATAACAATGTTTAAGATAAGAACTAGAAATAAAAACCTCGTAAAGAATGAACGAAGATAAATACATTCAGAAAAGAAATCAGATGATTGCTGCACCAAAATATTAAGCAATAACAATAATAATAATGCAAAGAAAGTAGCATTCACATTGTCAAATAAGAGTATGTCTATTATAGAATGCTTTGACTCTGAGGTTGAGTATGGAGTCATCAGTTAACTTCTTATTTTTTTTCAAAGTCTCAAAAAATAAACAATATTTATAAATAAAAGTAAAAGATAATTTCAAAAAAAAAAAACAGATCATGCCAAATCTTATAGACAATAGAAAAAGAAGAAATACTTCAAAATCATTCTACTTAATCTGGATACTTTCTTAATTCCATTTCCCACCACTCACTTCCACAAACACTGTGCTCCAGGCTTATCAATTTACTTACCATTTCATAAATATGCCTTGTTTAGTTCCCCACCTTAATATATAAATAGACTTGCTTGAATAATCTTTATTTGTTAATTAACCTGATAAAATTAATTAGGAAGAAAGAAGAAATTATCGAACTAATTTTCCCTTAGATTTCTCACTATCTCTTGACACTCAGAGGCTGGAATATCTTTCCTGTATATATATACATGCATCTTTATTTGCACTGCAAAAGTCATTTCCTTCTAAAAACATGTGTTAGATGTTATCCCAGAGGAATTAAGGCATTGAAAACACCTTGATGTCTGGATCACTGGTTACTTTTCAATAAAATTTCTTAAAGTACTAAAAGGAGGAGAGGTGAAGTTCCACCTAAAGGCATTCGAACCGATAATCTAGAAAAAATTATAGTTCTAGTTAAAAGCAAAGTAAACAAACAAAAAATACACAAAACACACACACTCATGCACATATCTCATTCTTAATTCTCTGAATTAAGTAAAAAGAGAAAGAGCATGAATTGCACATTTAAGAACATACAGGTTTCTAATCAATCCTTGTTTTGGAGACTGTATTTTTATACAGCATTGCATTTAGATTTCAACCTAAAGAAAGAAAAAGAAGTAGGGAAGTAAGGGAGAAAGTGATGGAAGAGGGGAAAGGAAATTAAAATCATCAATAGTATGTGGTTTGATTTAAAAATATCAGTAATGGCTCAGCGCCCATAACTCAGTGGTTAGGGTACTGGCCACATGCACTGGGTTCAAACCCAGCCAGAGTCTGCTAAAAACAATGAAAACAACAACAAAAAAATAGCCAGGCATTGTGGCGGGCACCTGTAGTCCTAGCTACTTGGAAAGCTGAAACAAAAGAATTGCTTGAGCCTAAGAGTTTGAGGGTTCCATGAGCTATGATGCCACAGCACTCTACCCAGGGCAACCATAGTGAGACTCTGTCTCAAAATAAATAAATAAATAAAATAAAAAATAAAAATATCAATGAGAATATTCCTATAGAATTCTTCCCAAAATGTTGCCTCAAACTCTATAGTTCTTTATTTTAGAGTGTATTAATGATCAATTTGCTAACTTATCTCAGGTTCATGGCAGAAGGTGATCCTTTTCCTACATATTAAAGAACCATCAGGACCTCACTCAAGGAAGAAAGTTTAGTGATGAAAGAAGAACTTCATTTTGTTCAAGAGGCTCCTTGAAAAATGAAATTACATCCATCTCACTACTTTCTTTCACTTATCTCATTAATAAAAATTAAAATTGATGAACATGGTTACTCATTTATGTGTGGAGAACTGAGTGTAAATTATACACTGTCCTATTGACTGTGAAGGTCTTTTAACAGATTAGTTCTAAATATTATTTCTAATTCTTCTTTGCCAGATATTGTTAAAATAGACCTAGCTTACCTATAATAAAGAAGATATATTACAATCAGCTGCATCTTTTTTATTATCAAAACTACATAAATGAGGGGGTACCAAATTTTAGGAAGTCCACATCTTTTTACCTACAGTTTTACTCTGTAGCTTATCACACTCTGAAGTCTTTAAATACCTTAGGTAAATTATTTTGTTATAAATGTTTTGTTGCCTATAAACATGCTTCCTATGATTTTAAATATTCTTTGATCTCCATACCCCACCCCCATTTCCTTCCCTCTATTCCACTGTGCAAAACATAAATATTTAATTTATAAGCATCCCCAGAGAATGTATGGCATTCTCTGGTAGGCAGGTATTTGTTATAATTCATGAAGATCATACATACGCATACATGCACACATACAGTTTTCCTCTCAATGGTATGTTGTTAAGATCCATCCATGTTGCTATCATCTATCAATTGATTTTTAAATGCTTCCTTAGAGCCCATGGCATGTAGCCAACACATTTAGGCATTCTCTCTTCCAGGAATGCACCTCTAGTTTGCCTCATCTTGTTTCCTTAAATAATTTCCTTGGGAAATGAATTCAGCAGTGAAAGATCTGTCCTACATATGTATATGCCATTTGTTTAGAAAGAGCAAAAAATTTCACACTTAGAACAGTCTTATGTGGCAGGAGCTTCATCTCATGCACTTTTGTCTCAATTTAATCTGTATACTTTCAGTCTCTTTGGGATTAACAGATCCTGGTTCACCAACATGTTGCTTCCTTTCAATGTAGCAAGGGAATTTTTCTTTCCTTTTTTTTTTTTTTGGCCATCTCTTGGAATTAGAGTTCATGTGAGGAATAAACCGCATTTGTTCATTCTACCTTCATAAACTAGAAACCACAACTGTGAGAGAGACTTGACAAGTACATGTATGGGTTGAGAGCAAATATAGCATAGGAAGTAAAATTTAAATATATTTGAAGAAAGAAATAAGTGATGGAGTAAGATTGAGGACAGGAACAAATACACATTTTAGAACAATGGAAGGATGACTAATTCTTAGCAAGTAATAAAATATGAATAATTAGTTTTTGTGTAAATACATATATTGGGGAAAGATAGAAAAGAACATTAGGAACTTTGTTTTTCCTTTGAAAAATGGAACAAGGCAGTCCATTAAGAGTGGTGGGTAGTAATTAATAAAATATCTGCTTAGGTTAGGAGTTATCAAGAATAAAAAACAGCAATGACCAAATTATAGTCAAGGATTTAGAAGCACAGATGACACTGAGATTTTGGACAGCGTATTTGCTGTGGTGCCTGTCCATGTGATTGTGAGGTTTCCCTATAATATTTCACACACAGATGTGGGCTACAAGGTAGAAAACTTGAATTCATGGGTTTTAATAAGATAATGAGTTATCTGTGAGATACAGGCTGAATGAGGAAGAGTGTGATGACAAAAAAACTTGAAAGTAATGTCCACCAATAATCTGAAACAGGACTACTAACATAAGAAGTGCCTTTGTAGGATCTAGAAAAAAGCACTTCTTCCAAAAGGACAGATGCTCAATGACAACCCATCTGGGAAAATGAATTAGAAGAAGAGTCCTCCTCTGCATAGTACATATATGTACTGATGCCCCTTACTCCCGGTTGGTCAACCCAGCACCAGAAAAGTCTGCTTTGCAAGTGGAGACCAGGTGGGACTCCAGGCCCAATCCTCACCCCTGCTGACATGCACCTTTGTACAAGATTGCAGCTTCAGAGCTTGACCTAGTTTAACACAAAGAATAGTTCTAGATAGGAAGTGGTATGATATTTGGAGCTGGAGAGTTATTTTTGATCACAGAACAGGATATTAAAATTAAAAGAGAAACCCCACACAAAGGCATGGAAATTAAACAACCTTATACTGAATGGCAGTTGGGTGCAGGAAGAGATAAAAGAGGAAATCATTCACTTCCTTAAGCATAATAACAATGAAGACACAAGCTACCAAAACCTGTGGGATACAGGAAAAGCAGGCCTGGGAGGAAATTTATCGCTTTAGATACCTACATCTGATAAACTGAAAGAGAGCACATCAACAAACTCACAAACCATGTTATGGAATTGGAAAAAGAAGAACAATCTAACCTGACAATTCCCCAAAATCAGGGATTAATGAAATTGAAAACAAAAAAAAAATCATTCAGAAAATTAAAAAACATTGATTTTTTTGAAAAAATAAATAAAATAGATAAACCTTTGGCCAAGCTAACTACAAATAGAAAAGTAAAATCTCTAGTAACCTCAATCAGAAATGACAAAGGGGAAATAACAACAGTTGCCACAGAGATACAAGAGATTGTCTCTGAATACTACCAGAAAATCTATGCCCAGAAATTTGACAATGTGAAGGAAATGGATCAATATGTGGAATCACACCCTTTCCCTAGACTTAGCCAGGAAGAAACAGATCTCCTAAACAGACCAATTTCAAGCACTAAAATCAAAGAAACAATATAAAATCTCCCCCAAAAACAATGCCCTGGTCTGGATGGCTTCACACCAGAATTCTATCAAACCTTCAAAGAAGGGCTTATTCCTGTACTGCAGAAATTATTCCAAAAAATTGAAGAGGAAGGATTCTTCCCCAACATGTTCTATGATGCAAACATCACCCTGATACCAAAACCAGGAAAAAACCGAACTAAAAAGAACGTCAGACCAATTTCACTAATGAATATAGAGGCAAAAATTCTCATCAAAATCCTAGCCAATAGATTACAGTTTCTCATCAAAAAAAGTCATACATCATGATCCAGTAGCCTTCATCACTGACAAGTATAGCCATAGGTGGCACATTTCTTAAACCGATTGAAGTCATCTATGACAAACCCACAGCTAATATTTCACTGAATGAAGTATAATTGAAAGCTTTTCCACTTAGAACTGGAACCAGACAAAGTTGTTCTCTATCACCATTACTATTCAACATAGCTCTGGAAGTTCTAGCAAATACAATCAGGCAAGACAAGGAAATAAAGGGCATCCAAATGGGAGCAGAGGTGGTCAAACTCTCCCTCTTTGCTGACAATATGATCTTATACTCAGAGAACTCCAAAGACTCAACCATAAGACTCCTGGAAGTGATCAAAAAATACAATAGTGTCTCAAGATATAAAATCAAAGTCCACAAATCAGTAGCCTTTGTATAAACCAGTAACAGCCAATTTGAGAAACTAATTAAGGACACAATCCCCTTCACAGTAGCTTCAAAGGAAATGAAATACCTAGGAATATACCTAACAAAAGAGGTGCAGGACCTCTATAAAGAAAATTATGAAACCCTAAGAAAAGAAATAGCATGAGATGTTAACAAATGGAAGAACACACCAGGCTCAAGGCTGGGAAGAATCAACATTGTTAAAATGTCTATACTTCCCAAAGCAATCCACAGATTCAATGCCATTCCTATTAAAATACCAACATCGTACTTTCAAGACTCGGAAAAAACAATTCTTCATTTTGTATGGAACCAGAAAAAACTCCATATAATTAAGGCAGTTCTTAGTAATAAAAACAATTCCAGGGGCATCAGCATACCAGACTTTAGGCTGCACTACAAGGCCGTAGTGACCAAAACATCATGGTACTGGCAGAAAAATAGAGATTTTATATCGACATTTGGAAACAAATACAAAACTAGGAGATGAAACTAACATTTTATAGCCACCTAATCTTTGATAAACCAAACAAGAACATTCACTGGGGAAAGAATCCCTATTCAATAAACAGTGCTGGGAGAACTAGATATCCACATGTAAAAGACTGAAACTGGACCTGCACCTTTCTTAACTAACAAAAATTGATTCAGAATGAATGAAAATACTTAAATTTAAGACATGAAATGATAAAAATCCTCAAGGAAAGCATGGGAAAAACACTTGAAGATACATCAGCCTGGGGAAAGATTTTGTGAAGAAGACTTCTGTAGTAATTGCAACAACAAAAATAAACAAATGGGACTTAATTAGACTGAAAAGCTTCTGTACAGCTAAGGAGACAACAACCAAAGCAAATAGACACCCTACACAATGGGAAAGAATATTTGCATATTTTGAATCAGACAAAAGCTTGACACCTAGGATTTACAGAGAACTCAAATTAACCCACATGAAAAAAGCCACCAATCCCTTATATCAATGAGCAAGAGACATGATAGAACCTTCTCTAAAGACGGCAGACAAATGGCTAACAAACATATGAAAAAAATGCTCATCATCCCTAATTATTAGAGAAATGCAAATCAAAACCACCCTGAGATACCATCCAACCCCAGAGAGTATGGCCCACATCACAAAATCTCAAAACTGCAGATGCTGGTGTGGATGTGGAGAGAAGGGAACATTTTTACACTGCTAGTGAGACTGCAAAGTAATACAACCTTTTTGGGAGGAAGTATTGAGAACCCTAAATGAACTCAAGCTCGACTTCCCATTTGATCCTGCAATCCCATTACTGGGTATCTACCCAGAAGAAAAAATCCTTCTATTATAAGAACACTTGCACTAGACTGTTTATCACAGTTCAATTTACAATTGCCAAAATGTGGAAACAGCCTGAATGCCCAACAACCCTGGAATGGATTGGCAAGCTGTGGTATATGTTCGCCACAGAATACTATTCAGCCATTAAAAAAGATGGAGACTTCACATCTTTTGTATTAATCTGAATGTAAATGGAACACATTATTCCTAGTAAAGCATCACAAGAATGGAGAAGGAAGAATCCTATGTACTCAATTCTGATATAAGGACAATTAATGACCTAGTCCACAGTAGGGGGTGGGGGAAAGGGAAAGCAGAGAGAGGGAAGGAGGGAGGCAGAGGGGGGTCACAGTGTGTGACACACCTTTGGGGAGCGGGACAGAATTATAAGAGGGATTTTACCTAACAAATGCAATCAATGTAACCTGGTTCAAAAAATTAAAAAAAGAAAAAAAAAATCCATTAGGATTTAATTTATGTCCCAACATAGGGTCTATCCTGGAAAATGTCCCAGAGACACTGAGAAGAATGTGCTTGCCATTGTAGTTTGGGAGAGTGGTCTGTATATGTCTGTCTGATCTAGTTGGTTTATTGTATTATTTAAGTCCTTTATTTTCTCACTTATCTATCCATTATTGAAAGTGACATATTGAACTCTCAACAATTGTTGTAGTATGTACAATAGAGAGTATGTATTTCTCTGTTCAATTATATAATTTTTTGCTTCATTAAAAATATTTTATTTATTTATTAAATTAAAAGAGAATCAGCTACACATGATCAAAAACCATAGGGTAGTTCTTTCATTCATTCATATGTTTACCAAAAACTATTCATTGGAAGCCTACTATGCACCAGGCATAATTCTCACCTCTGAGAACAGACATAAATAAACAAACAACAAAAAAGACCCTGCTTTCCCTCATAGAGTTTACATTCTAAAGAGAGGAAGTCAGTGGCACTATATGGATCACACACTGGTCAACAAAGCAAATATTAACATATGAAAACAGAAAAGGCTAATCCTGCCCCCCACACACAGACAAAAGAAAAAAATCATTAGTCACCTTTGGAGTGTGTTCATTATTCTAAAATTTCGTAAGGAAAGAAAAAACTAAGCATATGTTCTTTTCTTTTTTATAACAGTTTTGTCAAGATATAATTCACACATAAAATTCACCTATTTAAAGTTCAGTGGTTTTTAGTGTACTCACAGAAAACACTACACCCTAATTTTGAATACAAATCTATTAGCAGTCATTCTTTTTCCTCACTCACTCACCCCAGTGGTAATGAACCGCTAGTACCTACTTTCTGTCTTTATGGTTTACCTGTTAGGGCCATTTCATATGAATGTCTCTTGTGAGTGGCTTCTTTCATTTAGTGTAATGCTGTCAAGACTTGTCCATGTTGTAGCATAAACTAGATCTTTGTTCTGTTTCCCTGTCAATTGATATTACATTATACGTGTATGATATACCAAATATTGTTGTCATTTATTAGTTGATAGGTACTTTGGAGCTATCAGTTGAATAAATGCTGCAATAAACATTTTTATAATTTTTATAGTTTTTGTGTGGATGTGTGTTTTCAATTTTTTTGGATATACTCTAGGAGTGAAATTGCTAGGAATTTTATGTCTAACATTTTAACAAACCACCTGTTTTCCAAAGTAGCTGCACAATTTTACATTTCCACCATCAATGTTTATGCGTTCCAATTTTTTAGCACCCTCACCAACCCTTTTTGTTTGTCTTTTCAATTATAGCACATGCATGAAGTGGTCTCTCAAAATGGGTTTAATTTACATTTTCCTAACAACTAATGAGATGGAGCATCTTTTCCTGTGCTTGTTGGTCATTTATATACATGGCTCATTATGAAAGTTTTGACGCACACAAAACTGAAGAAATATAAAATCCATGTTGATGGAAACCAAGGAACTCTCTCAGCAGCACCATTATAGCTGAGCAAGCTGCAGCTTGCACAGATGAATCAGAAAGGACATTGTTGACTGTGTTTCTTGGAATTGAAATAATGGACCACAAGAGTCTGTCTCAAAACTTTCGTAGTGACCCACATATATTCTTTAGGGAAATGTCATTTTTAGAATTATATTCTCCTAAGGAATTTTAAAACTCATGGGTGATTTTTACTTAGATCAATATCACTAAGAATCACACAGTGGCAGTTTTCTCAATTTAAGCATTTCTTCTCAATTTATTGTCTGGTATTTTTCTGAAAAGAATAAAACTTCATTTGAGGAATTATACTTACTACAAAAATAGTTTATATAAGAAAGGCAAAGGGGAAACACATCCAGAATGGCCAGATAGGACCTTTGAAAATGTGCCCCTCAATATAAGAAATGAGAACATTGGGGAAAAAACTTCAAAATCAACTTGTTAGAATCCTGGAATTTAACCAAAGGCTTTTTTTTTTTCATTTCATATTTTGAATTTGATTCACAATCTGAAAGAAGTGTTTTCTCAGGAAAAATTACTTTTGGTAACAACAGTGAGGTTTGTGGTATTTTAATTTGCCCTGTTCTCATCCCCCTTTCTCACTTTCTTGGTAGCCTTTGTAACTACCAGCCTCCGAAAGATGGGAACTATGAAAGCAGCCTAGCATGCACCAGAGGGGGTTTAGAACTCCTGCAAAAGTCCTCCCACAGGATAATGGTCACTATTTGACCTCACTGGCAACCCCCCTTTCACAGGGTACCTTTAGTGGTAACATAGCCACAGTGACCAGAGACTTAGATCACAGGACTCAATTGAGTACCCGGAAAACCTTCACACAATGGACAGGTTCAAACAAGCCCCAAGTGTGCAGATTAAAATAAATGCCTACCTCTTCAATACCTAACAATTGATGGACATCCACAAGCATCAAAAACATCCAGGAATGGAAGAAAAAGTATCCAATATACACAGCCCTACTTTGAAACTAATTCATAGCTTTTATAGGAATGTCATAACCTAATTATAGCCTTAGAATATGGGAAGGGAGTGGGAGGGGGAGGTGAGGATGGTGGATGGGGGGAGGGAGGGTGATTGGTGGGGTCCCCTCTATGGTTTATCTTACAGGGGTACAAGTGAATCTGTCTAAAAGCAGAGTATGAATGTCTTAACCAATAACTAAGAGAATGACACGAAGGTTATGTTAACCAGTTTGATGAGAGTATTTCAAAATGTACATGAAAACAGCACACTGTACCCCATGATTGCATTAATGTACACAGTTATGCTATAAGAAATAAAAAAAAGAAAATCCAGGAAGATATGACCTAAAGAATTAAATAAGGCAACAGTGATCAATCCCAGAGTGATAGACAGGGGACCCTTCAGACAAAGAATTCAAAATATCTATCTCGAAGAAGTTCAATAAGTTTCAAGACAACATAGAGAATTCAAAAGCCTATCAGAGAAATTCAACAGAGATTGAAATAATTTAAAAAGCAGAAAATTTAGGCCTTAGGAATTTAATTAAAAAACAGAGACAATGCATCAGTCTTTCTTTTTTTTTTTTTTTT
>NW_003852649.1:975262-977400 GCF_000181295.1 Otolemur garnettii | reverse complement strand
TGGGACCACAGGCGCCCGCCACAACGCCCGGCTATTTTTTGGTTGCAGCCGTCATTGTTGTTTGGCGGGTCCGGGCTGGGGATTCAAACCCGCCAACTTAGGTGTATGTGGCTGGCGCCTTAGCCGCTTGAGCCACAGGTGCCGAGCTGCATCAGTCTTTCAATCGCAGAATTGACCAAGCAGAAGAAAGAATTAGTGAGCTTGGAGACAGGCTATTTGAAAATACAGTCAAAGGGAAAAAAAGAAAAAGAATAGGTAATAATGAAGCAAGCCTATGAAAACTAAAAAATTGTCTCAAAAGAGAAAAATCTAAAAGTTATTGGCCTTAAAAAGGAGATAGAGATTGGGGGAGAAAGTTTATTCAAAGAAATAGTAACAGAGAACTTTTCAAACCTAGAGAAAGATATTAATATTCAGATACAAGAAGGTCATGCAACATCAAGAAGATTTAACCCAAACAAGGCTACCTCAAGTCATTTCATAATCAAGCTCCCAAAAGTAATAAAGAAAGGTCCTATTGTACCCTCGATGATTGCCCAACAGTAAAGAAAAAAAAAATGGCTTGTTTTATAGTGAAGTTGCCACAAGCATTAAAATATTTTATGATGTAAGAAAACTTACATACTTAACTTTTTTACAAAATAGGTACTTCACTTTATGTGTTTATTTGCTCTTTTCCAACTATTCATTAATTATAGTTTTGATTTTGCATTTGGACCCAAGCATCAAATTTAGAAGTGTGACATTGATTTTTTTTTCATTTCATATTTTGAATTTGATTAATTTCTCATTCATTTCTTAATGTTCAAAGAATATGGCCTAAATTGTATTGTCTCTTTCTTTAGATATATGCTTTGTGCTTAATTCACAGTTATCATTATTGAGGGTTTTCTGTATGCATATCAAGGAGGCTGCATGTTACACGTACAGAAGAGGAAATTTAATATGTACCATATAATTAGTAAATAACCTTATTAATTAAAAAAAAAGAAAGGTACTAGGGAGGCAAGAGAATACACACACACACATATATATACATATTTCCATAAAAAAGAGCTCCAATACACCTGACTGAAGAGTGGAAACCTTAAATTCCAGGACAGAGTAGCATGACATGCTCAAATGCTGACGGACAAAAACTAAATCTAGAACATTATATCCTGTAAAAATGTCCTTCAAATATGAAGGAAATATAAAGACTTTCCCAAAGAAGAGCTGAGAGAATTCATCAATACCAGATCTACAAGAAATGCTAAAAGGAGTTCTTCAATCTGTAAGTAAAGGCCAGGAATGATTAATAAAAAGTCATCTGAGGGCAGAGCCTGTGGCTCAGTGAGTAGGGCATGGGCCCCATATACTGAGGGTAGCAGGTTCGAACCCAGCCCCAGACAAAATAATAGCTGGATGTTGTGGTGGGCGCCTGTAGTTCTAGCTACTCTGGAAACTGAGTCAAGAAAATTGCCTAGGCCCAGGAGTTGGAGGTTGCTGTGAGCTGTGTGATGCCACGGCACTCTACTGAGGGTGACAAAGTGAGACTCTGTCTCTACAAAAAAAAAAAAAGTCATCTAAAGGTGTACAACTCACTAGTAACGGTAAGTGCACAAACAGAATACTGTTACTGTAATTGTGATGTATAAAACAATTATAAATTGATTAGGAAGACTAAAAGACAAACCTATCAAAAATACCAACTTTTTGACAGATAGTATAAAAAATAGGGATGGAAATAACAAAAAGTTAAAAATGGAGGGATGGAGGTAAAGGGTAGAATTTGCTAGATTTCTCTTTGCTATTTTAATTATTTTCTACATGTTTGACATTTTCCATGATAAAAAGTTGAATTAAAAAAAAAAAAAGCCTTCCTTTGCCTCTCATCTCCCTCTAAGTAAAGCCAAAGTCCTAACAAGACCCTGTTTGATCTGGCTCCCCATAACCTCTCTGCTCTCTCACCGAACTCCCTGCCAGCCATACCCTCCTCCTTGAACACCGGCATATGGTGTCCTGCTGCCATTTCTTTGCCAGGCATCTTTTCTTCCCAGGTATCTATAAGGTTCTCTCCTTCACCTTCTCTTTGATCATACATCCTTTTTGCAGTAAGGACTTTTCTGAGCGTTCTCATTGAAATTCCCATCCACCCT
>NW_003852649.1:954257-975122 GCF_000181295.1 Otolemur garnettii | reverse complement strand
GGGCTTAGGCGATTCTTCTGCCTCAGCCTCCCAAGTAGCTGGGACTACAGGCTCCCGCCACAACGCCCGGCTATTTTTTGTTGCAATTTGGCCAGGGTCGGGTTTGAACCCGCCACCCTTAGCTCTTATTACTCTTACCATACTATCAGTTTTCCTTATGGATCTTGTTTAGTACGGTTTCCCCCTTCCTCACATAAACCCCCCAAAGGCAAGGTCTTTGATCTGTTTTTTTTACTGCCCTATCCCCAGCATTGAGAACAATGATTGGCACGTGCTGACACTTAATGAAAATTTACTGAATAAATTAACTGACAAAACACCAAACATAAAGGGGTTCAACAAACACTATGCCCATTTCATAATTAGCCAGCTGATGCAAATACTTTGGCAATCATTCCTTTCCACCATGTGTTGGGGACAGCTGTTAAAAATGAGTATGAAAGGTAACCTGTCGGATTCTGCATGAGGGACACAAGGTGTAGCAGAGGAATATGTTGGTAAAACAACGTTAATTTTCAAAGTTCCAGAACATGAGCATGTGAGCACATACCCCACTCTACCAAAGAATAAACTAAAGACCAAATAAGTTAAGTGCGGCGCTGTACCTACCACATCTTGTAGAAGAGTTGGGGTGACGCGGGTTGTCTGACAATGACGCCTCTTCCCAGGGGGACTCCTCTGTGGTTAGCGACCCGCAGACCCTAGGATCAGTGGTGTCAAACACATCCTGCTCTCCTTGGGTGTGCCCAGTTTCAAGGACAGAGTACCACGAGGACACAGCCAGGAAACGGGGGCGTCTTTTTCAGCCCAACCATCCAGCCTTTTTCTCCCGCAAGCGCCGGAACTTCGCTGCACCCGCGGCATCCACGCGGGGTGTCCTTGCACAGCGCTGCTCTTGGCCACAACCGGCGTTGGAACCCCGCGTGGGCGGGATGAGGGGCCAGACCCAGGAAGCAGCGCCCACCCGCGGGCTGGGGGCCCAAACCGAGGGCTCTGCCTGCGGGATCACGGCCCCCCAGCCCTGCGCTCAGGGCCTGACAAGAGTGTAGGGCACCTTGGCCAGGTTTCGGCTAAGGACTCAGACCGGGTTCAGCTGAGGTCAAGGGTTGCCAAGCCCTGGCACCCTGGGCCTCCCTCGTCCTGGGTTCAGACACAGCTAGGAATGTTTTACTGGTAACAACAGTTGAGTGGAGACAATCCGTCCACATCTTAGGCTCTTCAGGAAGATCTCAGACGTTAGGTGGCTCACCCAGCATTCCTTGCGAGAATCTTCCATCATTTTAGGTAAGTAAACACCGGCGGGGGAGTCAGCCTTGAGAGCCTGCAGCACCTTTACAAGCCAAGGCCCGGAGTTCTTGGCCTGGAGTTCTCATCTGAATGAAACCACTGTTTGTTTTCTCCTTTCATTCTTACACTTCAAATCACTATAGCATATCCTCTTGAGCCTGAGTAGCTGTTTTGTAAGATCACTGTTTATCACCTTGAGATGTTTCTCCAGGATCCCTCAAGTGAATTTTATGTGTTCAAATACACTAGATTTAAAGTCACTCCATTCCAGACTTACCATCCAAATTTGATGAAAACTTATCTGGAGTCTAAGCTTGCTCTTTAGGTCTGCAGTAGTAATAGTACAATTACTATCTACCAGACACTTTTCTAACTTCTTTCCCTAGTAATACTAAATTCGTGAAGGTTGTGAGCTTATATACTAAGACCTCAAATGCCAGTTCAGTTATGTTTGTGGACTGCCAGGGACACATAGAAACTTTGTCATACTTATATATTTATCCAACAATCATTGAGCTCCAAAATGTGCCCACACACAGTGCTTGCAGTCTACACTTACAAAGATGAATATGACACAACATACCAAAAAAAAAAAAAAAAAAAAAAAGACACTCATTGGATGTAACTAAACCTGATCATAAATGGCTGGAGTGTGGTTTGAGAGATTAGGCGGAGAAGGAAACCAGAGGGCATGTGTTGAGAGGCTCTTATAGCTTTGCACACTACTCTTGTTGTTGAATAAAAGAGGCATGTTCTCTGATGTGCATAAGAGTTAATAAAATATCTTTTTAAAAAGAAAATATTAAGTACCAAAACTGGCTGAAATTAGTTGAAACCAATATGGCCAACTGGAGTCTGTGCAAAACAAGTTTGCTAACATTACAACCCACCACGTGTTTCATGCTGACTGCCCCTACAATTGGACAAGTGACCTTTGAGGAAGCACAAAGAGATAACTGTGTATGCCAGAAGACTTACCAGGTCTCCCTTTTCCTTCTACCAATCACCTACTAATCCCAGAATCGGCCCCTGAAAACTTTTTTTTTTTTTTGGACCGGGGCTGGGTTTGAACCCACCACCTCCTACCCTTTTAAGCCACAAGTGCCACCCCTACTCCCGAAAACTTTTATAATAAAAATGCTACCTTTAAGCCAGCACAAGGAGATGGATTTGAATTAGACTCCTATCTTCTTGTTAATTGACTCACAGTAAAAGCTTTTTTTTTCTCAGAAACATGGTGCCTTAGTATTGGTTTCTGTGTTCATCAGGCTATGGGCCCATTTTGCTCAGTGACATTACTGCTGTGGAGAGCCTCTTAACTGATATGATGAGATTTGAAGGATTGCTGTGACTGCGATGGGAATAGACTGAAAAGGCAAGTAAAAGAAGAGTGAAATATTAGAGGAATTAAGACCAAATAAGAGGTCTCCATAATAATCCAAGCAAAAAAATCAGTCCCCTAGGAACTTGGCCATTGATCTTTGTGTCTCCATTCTACTTTTGCACACATCTCTTTTTGTTTTTCCATGTTTTAATTGATTGATTGATTTGGTTGGGTCTGGTTGACCTTGAGGGAAGAAGGGTAAAGGGAAGGAAATTGGAGGGGAAATTGAGCATATCCAGGTTTAACAACACTTCAGGAGGGTTTCCAGGCACCATTTTAGTTCCACTTAGGAATAGCAGTTTAAGTTAGGAATGGGACAAAAGCTAAGTGCAGAAGATGGTGAGCTCACAGAGGAGGTTAGATGAAAGCTTCAATGTGAGCACATGGGAACCCTATAGACTCGTTTATGTCAGCAAGACTAATCTACCAAGATGTAGTTAGAATTAACACTGGTGAAAATGGCAGAGTAGGGAACACCAATCAGTAAATAAACTGGCAAAGCTGTGAGAATCAACATTCTCATAACTCTGAAAATTACCCAAAATTTGCAACAACCAGGAAATGCAAACACAGATGAGTCTTGGTAGGAGAGTTTTGTGGCATTTTCATTTATCTTAGTCTCATTTCCCACTTCTCAGCTCAGCACTGTCCTTGAATAAAATAGCTAGATACCAATCAGACTCTGAGCAAGCAGGAAGTAAAGTATAAGAAGAGTAGGCTTTAATCTATTTGCAGTTGATTTTTGTATATGGTATGAAAAGGGGTCCAATTTTGTTATTCTGCATGTGGATATCCAGTTGTCTTATTATCTATTGAAGAAACTGTCCTTCCCACATTGTATGTTTTCCACATCTTTGTCAAAATCAATTGACTATACTTTCATGGGCTCTTTATTATGTTCCATTGGTTAGTGTGTCGGTTTTGATGAAAGTACCATACTGTTTCAATTATTATAACTTCATAATATATTTTAAGATCAGGTGGTGTACTGACTCTAGTTTTGTTCTTTTTGCTTAAGATTACTTTGGCTACTTGGAGTTCTTTGTTGTTCCATACAAATTTTAGAATTTTTCTCTACTTCTATGAAAAATGTCATTGAAATTTTGATAGAGAGTGCATGAGATCCATGAATTGCTTTGGATAGTATGAACATTTTAACAATATTAATTCTTCTTTTTCATGAAAATGGGATATCTTTCTATTTATTTGTGTCTTCTTCAATTTCTTTCTTTATATAGTTTTCGGTATATAGATCTTTCACCTCCTGGGTTAAATTTATTCTTAAATTTTTTTGATATTATTGTAAATGGGTTTTTTCCTTGATTTATTTTCAGACAGGTAATTGCTAGTATAAAAACTCTACCAATTCTTGTACCTTTATTTTATACCCTAAAACTTTACTGAATTTTTCTTTTAGTTCTAATAGTTGGAGGGGAGTCTATAGGGTTTTCTATGTATATGATTATGTTGTCAGTAAACGGAAACAATTTACTCCTTTCTTTCCTATTTGATGTCCTTTACATCTTTTCCTTACCTAATTTCTCTAGCTAAAACTTCCAGTATTATGTTGAATAAAAGTGACAAATATAGACATCCTTACTTTGTCTTGTTCCAAATCTTAGAGCAGGCATCCTCAAACTATGGCCTTCTGGGTGTTTTTGCTGCCACTGCCTGTCCTGCTTAGCAGCTGACTTGTCCCAGGGCCCGCAGTCAGGCCCTCCAACATTCTGAGGAACAGTGAACTGGCCCCCTGTTT
The DNA here is from genome assembly GCF_000181295.1 of Otolemur garnettii. Lineage (NCBI taxonomy): Eukaryota > Metazoa > Chordata > Mammalia > Primates > Galagidae > Otolemur > Otolemur garnettii. Next base: position 970,695 of record NW_003852649.1, on the reverse strand, counting down.
AAAAGTTTGAGGACCCCTGTCTTAGAGGGAAACTTTTCAGATTTTCACCAGTAAGTATGATGTTTGCTCTGGACATATATAGCCTTTATTGTGTTGCAGTACATTCATTCTATACCTAATTTGTTGAAAACTTTTATCAAGAAAAGATATTGAACTTTCCAAGTGTTTTTTCTGCATCTATTGACATGATCACAATTTTTATCCTTCATTCTGTTGCTGTGGTGTGTTATATTTATTGATTTGTATGTGGTGGATCAGCTTTGAATCATAGGAATAAATCCCACTTGATCATGGTTAATGATCCTCCTGCCTGAGCCCCCCAAAGCGCTAGGATTATAGACATGAGTCACAATATGCAGCCTATTAAAATTTTTTAGAAGAAAAAATGAAAAAAAAATTAAAACAGTGAGTTCAGCCCCCTTTTGCATTCTCTCTCTCTCTCTCTCTCCCCATTTCTCTCTCTCCCCTCTTGCTCTTCTGCCATGGGATTACACAGAAATAGGTACCTATAAAGATGCTAGTCCCTCAATCTTATACTTCTCAGCTTCTCCAGAACTGTGAGCCAATAAATTTCTATTTATTATAAATTACCCAGTTTGTTGTATTCCTTTACGGCAGCACAAAATGAACTAAGACAGAAAATTGTTACTGGAGAAATGGGGTATTGTTATAACAAATACCTGAAAATATGGAAGTAGTTTTGGAATAGGGTAATGGGAAGAGGCTGAAAAAGTTTGAGAAGCAGGCTAGAAAAAGCCTGTACTGCTATGAATGGAGCATTAAAGGTGATTCTAGTGAAGGCTCAGAAGAGAACTAAAGGAAAGTTTGTGACTTCTCAGAGATTATTTAAGTTGTTGTGATTGGAATGTTAATAGAAATATGGACAGTAAAGGCAATTCTGATGAAGTCTTAGGTAGAAATGAGGGCTATCTCATTAGAGAATGAAACAAAGACTATATCTGTTATAAAATGACAAAGAACTAGGCCAAATTGTGTCCAGCCCTGGGGCGTTATGGAAGACAGAGTTGAAGAGCAATGAAATAGGATAATTGCCCGAAAATTTTTCTAAGGAAAATATTGAAAGAGCAGCATGGCTTCTTTTAACTGAATATAGTAAAGTAAGAGAAAAATAATTTAAGGGCAGAAATTATAAGGGAGGTAAAATGTAAAAATTTGGAACATCCTCAGCCTGCTTATCTAAAAGAATAAAATAGCAAGTTCAGAAGAGAAACTGAGGGTGTGTCCAAGAAACCATTTCATAAGGAGATTAGTACGAATAGAAGGAAGCAGGTAGTATTCATCAAGACCATAGGAGAATAACCCTGACAGCATTTTAGAGACCTTTGGGGCTACCCCTCCCATCACAGAGTCAGAATGAGAGGGCCTTGAGAGCAGAAAAGACTGACTGACTGCCCAGGATTCCCCCATAATTTGTTCCCCACATTCCAGCTCAACAGCACTTGGCTGCCCCAGCTATGCCTCAACTGGGCCCAAAGGATACTCTGGCCAAACCCATCAGATTAATTAGTGGAGCTAATTCTGCCAGCCCACAGTGTGTGGGCTGTGTGACCATGGTGGTCTCATCTAAATTTCAAAAAATGTATCAGACAGCTTTGGGACCCAGATAGAAGCCTGCAGCAGGAACAGAGACAACCTGAAGTTCCCACTATTTTAATGTCTAATGAAGTCACAGAGGTGGAGCCAACCCTGACTTGCTGGAATCCTAGAGCCACCAGCCCACAGCCCCAGCTTGGGAGAGCTGGTGGCATGAAACTCCAACCTGTGAGAGCTGGTGCATGGGCTGAGCTCAGCAAAGCCATAGGGGCTAGGCCACTCAAGGTTTTGGGAACCCAGTTCCATTGTGTCAATGAGGCAGGACATGGAATCAAGCAGCAGAATTATTCTGGAGCCTTAAGATTAATGTTGTTTACCCTGTTGAGCTTTAGACTGGCTTGGGACCCGGTACCCCTTTCTTCTCACTGTTTCTACCTTTTGGAGCAAAAATGTCTACCCTATGCCTGTCCCACCATTGCTTTTTGGAAGCACAAAACTTGTTTAATTTCACAGACTCACAGCTGGAAGCAAATTTGCCTCAGGATGAATTGTGCCTTAAATTTCACCCATATATGATTTAGATGAGACACTGGACTTTGGAATTTTGAGTAAATGTTAGAGCATGAATTGTGATTTGGGGGGAAACTATTGGGATGGAATGAGTGCATTTTGTGCATGAGAAGGACATATGTTTGGGAGAAGCAGAGGAGTAATTCTATGGTTGAAAGTCTGTACCTTCCAAAATCATGCTGAAATTTAATTGCCATTGTAATGATATTAAGAGATAGGCCCTTCGGCTCGGCGCCTATAGCTCAACCGGCTAAGGCGCCAGCCACGTACACCTAAGGTGGTGGGTTCCAATCCCAAGCCCGGACCCGCCAAACAACAATGACGGCTGCAACCAAAAAATAGCCGGGCGTTGTGGCGGGCGCCTGTGGTCCCAGCTACTTGGGAGGCGGAGGCAGGAGACTCGCTTGAGCCCAGGAGTTGGAGGTTGCTGTGAGCTGTAATGCCACGGCACTCTACCCAGGGGGATAGCTTGAGGCTCCGTCTCAAAAAAAAAAAAAAAAAAAAAATAAGAGAGATAGGCCCTTCAAGAGGCAGTTAGGCCAGAAGTTCTCTTCCTTCATGAATCAATTAATGCAGTTATCAGTGGAGTGGGTTTGTTGTCACAAAGTGGACTCTTTATAAAAGGACAACAATGGCTGTTTTGCCTCTCTTATCTCTCATTCTTTCTTCACCTTTCCACCATGGGATGAAAGAACATGAAGGTCCTTACCAGATGCCACCCCCTTGATCTTGGACTTCCCAGGCTCCAAAACCATGAGCCTATAAATTTCTGCTTATTATAAAGTACTCAGGCTGTGGCATTCAATTATAGCAGCACAAAATGAGCTAAGACAATTTGCCTGATGGCCTTAATATATGATGTATCCTAGAGGATGTTCACCTGAGAAGAGTATGTATTCTGCTGCTGCTGGATGAAATGTTTTGTATTTGTCTGTTAGGTCTGTTTGATCTAAATTTAGCTCAAGTACAATATTTCCTTAATTATATTCTATCTGGATGATCTAACTGTTGCTGAAATTGGGATATTGAAATCATCTACTATTATTGCATTACAGTCTCCCTTTCCCTTCATATTTGTTAATATTTGCTACATTTTATATATATATAGGTATATATATACACACACGCATACTTACATACATATAGTATTCACATAACATTATACAGGTGTGGGTATGTGCTGATATACACATGGTAGCCATATATATGATGCTGCAATGTTAGGTGCGTGTATTTTTACAATTGTTGTACCTGCTTGATGAATTGATCACTTTATCATCATATTATGACCTCGTTTGTCTCTTTTTACAGTTTTTTACTTAACTCTGTTTTGTCACATATACGATAACTACTCATGCTCTGGGTTCCATTTGCATGGAATACTTTTTCTTGTCCCTTAACTTTTAGTCTATATGTGTCTTTCAAGGTCAAGTGAGTATCTAATAGGCAGCATTTAGTTAGCCATTCCATGTTTTAATTAGAGAATTTTAGCTATTTACATCACATTTAAGTTACTTTTTGATAGATAATGACTTAGGATTACCGTTTTGGTAGTTGGTCACTGACTGTTTTGTAGTTCCTTTGTTCTTTTCTTCCAGTCTTGTTATCATCTTTGTAAGCTCCTACAAGGATTCTAAATTCTACAATAAATTTTTGAGGATTCTCTCTCATTTTAGGGAAGTATTTGATAATAGCTTTAAGTTCAATTTTCAACCATAGGGTAAAAGTGGTTATGGTAGACAGACCAAGTCAATCAGATGGACTTAACTTTGTAAGGAATCTGCCTACCTGCCCTTTTTCAGTCTCTTCAGGGTAAAAGGTAGTGGAACTGATGCAGGGGCTGTCCCATCAAAGGGAGGAAGCACCTCCAAACTCGACGAGTGGGTTCTTGGCTTCACACAGGAATGAATTCTAGAACAAGCTAACTAGTGACAGGAAAGTTTTATTGAGACAACAGATCCTAGTCCACCAAGAAAGTCAGAGTCTGTTCCTAAGCAGAAGGGGGAACCCTTATTGGCCAACGGTAAAATTTTTAAATGTTCAAAAACCCCACTAGGAAACAGCTTTACATAACCAGCATTGGTTATGTCCTTAAAGGTTAATTATAATCTGCTGTCAAAGAAAGGTAGGTGCAAACAGTTTGTAAATGATACAACCTTGGATCATTTACAGCTGGTCCCAGCCCCACAACTTGCGGGTGACTTCTTGCTCAGGGTGATCAGGGTTTCATATCAGTGAAAATGGCTGCACTCAGGGTCTCCCCACCTTCCGTCTCTGCCTTACCCTACATTAGAATAAAGAAGTTAGGGGCAACGCCTATGGCTCAAAGGAGTAGGGTTCTGGCCCCATGTACCAGAGGTGGCAGGTTCAAACCTGGCCCTGGGCCAAAAACTGCATAAAAAAAAAAAAAAGTCAGTAGACTTGAAGTGTTAAGGCAAGAGTGAATAAAGAGAAAGACCAGGTGTGGTTAAGTCAGTCAATGTACAGTCCTTTTTCATATTATCCTTAGATTTTTGCTTAAGCTTTTCATTTGCCTTTTGCAAGGTATCTTTTAAAGAGGGACCTTGTTATGGAGAGCAAACATAGCTATCAGAAATTGAAACCTGCATGACCCCATGGACTTAGGGAGACCAGGTAACTCCTAGAAAAAGGTGAAAATAATGAGAGTAGGGCAACTACATCAAAAGGTATCTGCTCATTCTCGTTTAAAGGCCATGACAGAAGAATAAAATCTAAAAGTTAGCTCTTAGTTTTTGTCAGGGAGTTGTTGCTATTTAACAAAGAAAGTATCAGAAGGTTGAGGAGAAAATAAAAACATTTTTCAAGGAATTATGAAGTATAAGAAAATCAAAGGCTGTCCCGTTAAGCATCTTATCTCAAAAAATAGTGTTACTTTTTCTCTGTGTTTCTCTACAGAAAAGGAGTCCATTCATCCTCTGTAATTTCCAGACCATATCTTAGTTGAAATGACAAGAACATATATCATAAGAAAGGACACCAAAGCAGTGGGGGTAAGGACTAAGGCCTACTTGGGTTAATAAATTACTAGTGTTGCTTCTTCCTAATATAAAAGGGAAGAGTCATTGGTCACATCAGCAATGCACTCCCAAAAGGAAGGAAAATTGATGAAAATGTCCTGAGGTGATGATAATCAGACTAGAACTAACTGGACACAAATTATGGATCCACAGGCTAATCCTGAATAGTTCAACATTATCACAATCTACCCAGGTTTCTAGCACATGCTATTATCTATTATCTGTAAATAGTTTGAAGCAAAGCTTACAGATCATAAATAAAGAGGTCGGGTAATGGGCTCAAAATGAGAAAAGGGGCCCTGTGCTGTCTGCATGCTCTTGCTACGTTCAGCTCAAAGGGGTGATATTCTGCAACAATTCCTCAACCTTAGAATGCTATGCCCTTTTGTATTAATCCACCAATATCTGTGGAACATTGAATAGCATTTGCACCTAATTCAGCAACATTCAAGCTTACACCAGGAAAATTCCCAACATACCAAGTCCATGACTATCTCTACCTGGTTGGAACTGACCTGTATACACTATCCAAATACAAGACACACTTATGTGCAGTAAAGCCCCAAATATATATACTGTACCCTATGCCCAATCTCTAGAATACCTAGAAATATGGGGAGCACTATTTTTTAGCATGTCTGTAAGTTTCCAGAGGAGATTAGCATGTGAATCTGAGTAGATTAGATAGGGGAAATTCACCCTCAAGTGTGGACAGACACTATCAGATCTACGGGGAGTGGGGTGGGGGGAGCGGGTGTGGTGGTTGTGAAGAGAATAAAAATAGAAGGTAAACATGTTACTCTATCTGCTGGAGCTGGGACATACCCTTCCTCTCTATCTTTGGGCATCTCTGGCCTTCAGACTTCAGAATTTACACCTATGACCTCCCAGGGTCTCAGCCCTTTGGCCCTGGACTGAGAGTTATACTATCTGCTTCCCTTATTCTGAGACCTTTGGACTTGGACTGAACCACATTTCCAACATCCTAGAGTCTCCAGCTTGCAGGCGAGTTGCCCTGGGGCTTCTTAGCACCCTTTAGTTGTGTGAGCCAATTTCCCTAATAAATCCCCACATTTATGATATATACACATGTGTATTGTACATAGAGGGTGCCAAAAAAATTATGCCCAATTTAAGAAAGGAAAAAAGTGTATTAAATTTATAACACTCAAGTCACGCCTGATTTCTACAATGACAAGAGGTACTCAGTGTGACTTAGATTCATCTTCTGTTATTAGTATATATATAGGAATTCTTAAATTTTTTTTTATTACGTCTCACTTCTTCACCCTCAGTAGAGTGCCATAGCATCACAGCTCACAGCAACCTCCAACTCCTGGGCTTAGGCTATTCTCTTGCCTCAGCCTCCCAAGTAGCTGGGACTACAGGTGCACACTACACTGCCCAGCTATTATTTTTTTTTGCAGTTTGGCCAGGGCCAGGTTTGAACCAACCACTCTCAGTATATGGGGCCAGCACCCTACCCATTGAGCCACAGGTGCCACCCTGTTATTGTTATATATTGAGTAGTATAATTTTAATAAAGCTTTTGCTTTCTTAAAATGTGTATATGTTTTTTGGCACCCTCTGTATATATCTTACTGGTTCTGTCTCTCTAGAGAACTCCTGACTAATACAAATTCTGGTACCAGGAGTGATTATAGAAGGACACAATTTTAAGAAAGAGTTTTCTTAATTGATTTGTGGGGTTCTGGAATCAGCTATTTAATCTGATTAGACCTAAAAGCACAAAGGACTCTACTTCTAATAGTACAGAGATGACTGTCTATAGAGATATGTAAAATAAATTCATTTGATACTAATTCACCACTTATAAGAGGCAAAGAATTTAGTGATTTCATATATGATAGCTTTGAACATTTATGGAGAACCAAATAGTATAGTGACATTAATTGGTTGTTCTTAGCACCACTGGACAAAGTAATGAAAGAACAGAATAAGTTGACTCGGCGCCTGTGGCTCAGGCGGCTAGGGCGCCAGCCACATGCACCTAAGGTGGCGGGTTCGAATCCCCAGCCCAGGCCTGCCAAACAACAATGATGACTGCAACCAAAAAATGGCCAGGCATTGTGGTGGGCGCCTGTGGTCCCAGCTGCTTGGGAGGCTGAGGCAGAAGACTCGCTTGAGCCCAGGAGTTGGAGGTTGCTGTGAGCGTGATGCCATGGCACTCTACCCAGGGGGATAGCTTGAGACTCCGTCTCAAAAAAAAGAAAAAAAAAGAACAGGATAAGTTCAAGGATTTTACATCTTGGCTCCAGAGCTATATAAATGACCTAATAGTTTCTAAGTGTGCCCTGGGTCAGAATCTTCTCTCCTGTAGCCACAGGACTGAAATTTCATTGGATAAAAGGAAATAATCAGACTTTTCAAAGACTACTAAACACTGACTCTGAATTGACCTTCATTTCAGGACTTCCATAACATCACTATGGTCTATCAGTCAGAGTAGGGTGCTTATAGAGGTCAGGTGATCAAAGCAGTTTCAGCTCAGGTCCATCTCCAGCAGGCCCAGTGGGTGCCTGGACCCATGCTGTGTCTATTTCACCAGTTCTGGAATACATATGTGCAATACTTAGATTCCATAACTGGCAGAATCCCCATGTTGGCTGCCTGAACCTATGGAGTGAGATTTATTATGGTGAAAAAGACTAAAGTGGAAGCAAATAAAACTGCCTCTACTTAGAATAATGGTAACATACTAAAATCAATATTGTATTCCTAGAGATTAGTGCCAACATCAAGGTCTTGAAGACACATGGATAGTGATTCCTGCCTCATTCACCTTTCATATTTGGCCTGTGCAAAAAAATGTGGATCTTGGTGTATGACAGTGGATACCTTAGTGGAATTGTGCTTCTCATTGCAGCTGCTGCACCACTGTGGTTTAATTGCTTGAGAAATTAGCACACCCCCTGGTACTGTGTGTGCAGCTGTTAAGCAAGCAAATGCTTTTTCTACATTGCCGTGATTAAGATCACCAGAAGCAGTTTACTCTCAGCTGGCAAGGACAGCAGTACACCTTCACAGCTCTTCCTCAGGAGTATCTCAACTCTTCAGGCCTATGTTACAATTTACTGCACGCAGATCTTGATCACTCTTCTCCTCCATAATGCTGGTCCATTACATGCTGGTCCATATCATGCTGGTCCATTACATTGATGACCTTATGCTGATTGGACCTAATGGGCAAGAAGTAGCAACTACTCCAGATATATTAGTAAGACATTTATGTGTTGGAAGTGGGTAATGAATTCAACAACTTTCAAAGAGTTCTCTACCTCAGTTAAATGTATAAAGTTCCAAAGTGGAACCATGTCAAGCTATCCCTTCTAAGGTGAAGGATAAGTTGCTGCATCTGTCCTCTAGTAAAATCAAAGAGGCATGACATCTAGTGGGCCTCTTTGGATTTCACATTTCTCATCTGGGTGTGACTTGAAAAATTTCAAGTGGAGTCCAGAACAAGAGAAAGTTCTGCTGTAGATCTAGATTGTGGAGCAAGCTGCTATTCCCTTCAGGTATATGATGCAGCAGATCCCATGGTGCTCAACATCTCAGTGGCAGACAGGGATGCACTGCAGAGCCTCTGTCAGGCCCCTATAGGTAGATCAAGAGGCAAGCCAAAGGATTTTGGAGAAAAACCTGCCATCCTCTGATGGATAACTCTCTCTTTTTGAGAGACAGGTCTTGGCCTGCTACTGGGCCTTAGTAGAGACTGAATGTTTAACCATGGGCCACCAAGCTACCGAGCAGCCTGAGCTGCCCATCATGAACTGGGTATTCAGGGCAACACTTCATTCTCACATCAACACTCTATGTACAGTCCATATACAGCCAGCCCTCCACAGTGCAGGCAGAGCTCATCCAGTCAGTTGAAGGCCTGACTAGAACAAAAGCTTATTCCTTCCTCCACTTCCCTTTCCTCATCCCTCCCCCCTCCACAGAGAAAGAGATATTATTCTCTAGAAGACTGCCTTCACACTTCATCAGCACCATCAGCTCTCCAGAATCTCTAGTCTGCCTGTACCACAGTGAAGATTTTGGACTTTCGAGTCTTCATTTTATATAAATGTATAGGTGAATATAGAGATAGATTATAGATACATAGATAGATAGATTGCCCAAAAAAATGTACATACATTTTAAGTGATGTGATCTATGTGTTACTTTTCAAAGTTGGATTGAAGGTACCATTGCTGGTCAAATGGACATAGACATGCTATGCACATCCATTTTACCTGCAATTCATACACTTTTGGGGAATGATCAATTTTACTTCCAACAAGAGCTCTTAAAAAATGTATCCACATTTTTTTGGCACTCCTAGTGTATATACACAAACATGCTATTGGTTCTGTTTTTCTGGATAACTCTAATATACTTCCTGCATAATCTCAATTCCCAAACAGAAAACCTATATGTTCCTTATGAACATAAATTTTTAAGATAATCTGATGTCAATAACTTAAATCCACTTTAAACTACCAACATGGATCTGATAGAGAGAACCAGCATCAGGAAGTAAAGCAGTTGCAGGGTCAGTGATGCTATATCCCAATCTCCAATCCAACTCCGTCCACAGCTGCAGGCACCCTTGTCACTGGCTAAACTCCAGCTGGGGAACAAGCACAGCCCCTGATAAGCACTTTACATAAGAGTTACAAAGAACCACAGGTCACTGGAGCTCCTTCCTTCATGCTTTTGTGAATAAGACCTAGGGCTGTGGTCCAGACTGGTTCCAAGTGTTGGTTCAGGGTATGAGGGTGGGCAGAGCAAATGGAAATCAAAGTCCAAGTCCCAAAGAAGGGAGGCTGAGAAAAGTAAACTAACGTCAAAAGATCCTATTTAGAGATTGTGGTGGAAAATAAGAGCTGAACCTGCAGGCTAGATTCAGCCTCACAGAACCACCCATATGAGAGAGGATGGGCAGCAAGGCAGAGCCCTAGAGAACCTCAGAGCCAACAGATCTCCTACATGCATGTCTTCCTGAACCAAACAGACAACAAGGCTCTACTTTTTACTTAGCTGAAATTAACTGGAAAATTAAATGCTAATTATCTCTGAAGGCCACTATGAAACAAAAGACAAATAGTCCTTCTTTAAATAAATGAGGAGGGAGGCAAGATGGCCAACTGGAGCCAGCTTTCCACAGAGGCTCCCATCCAGAAGGAGAGTTAAAGGACAGAAGTTTAGCAAGTAAGCTGATGGTTTGGAGTTGAGCCAAAAAAGAAGGTTGAAGAATGCACATCAACCCTGCTGAGGTGAGCTGTGACCCCAAGGAAATAAACAATAGGTACAAAATCCATTGCCAAGCGGTCTGGAGTCCACTCCCCCATGAGAATGGCTCACAGTGTATTTTCTAAAAACAAGCGAGCAGAGTGCAGATATCCTCCTATTTTATCCCACAGGAGAGACCCTCTAAAATCTGGAACTCCTTCTCCTACTAGTATGTCATGGTACTCCCCACCAGGCATAAAACTGCATAAAACTGTATATATTCTCTACCTGTAATTCTGAACTCCCAGCACTGCCCTCCACTCTCAACCTGAGGTCTGTAAGCCTGTTCCCCCATGGAGTCCAGATTCTTGGGTATTTTCTCAAGAGGTGTGGACAAGACGTGGGCTATTTCAGGTCTGTGCTGATTCTGTGGCACAGGTGTAAGGATAAGATGGTGGACTGAGGGAACCATACGGGAGAAGAAGAGGTGGTGCTCCATGGCATAGAGCAGCAGTAACAGCAGCAGAACAATAGGGCTCATACACCTGGGGATATTTTAGAGAGACACTCCCTGCCTCTCTGGGCAACCAGAGAAAGCTGGGTATCTTCTCCACTGGCAGCCACTGGCAGAACAGATCTGGGATGGAAATACAGGCCCCATGAGCAAAGGGTATGCCTGATGTGGTACTTCCCTAGGTGGAGCACAGTGGAGATGGAGACTAGAATAGGCGCACAGAGACGGCATACTCCCAGGGTGGGGCTGAGTCAGAAAGACTGTTTCAGTGAGCCTAAGAAACACCTAGCCTCCAGGGGATCATAGCTGAGACAAAAGCAGGTGAGGAGAGGCAGGAACTGAGAGCTGAGTGTGAGCTCTAACTGTGCCTGCCCCAACACAGAGTACAGCAAAGACAGACATGCCAGCTCCAGGCAGCAACAAAGATGGGGCTGAGTTGCAGTTTCTGTGAACTCAAAAAGCACCTGGTCCACAGAGTAATATAGCCGGGAAAGAAACATCAATTCTGCAAAAATATAAGTGTCAGCAACATCAATCAGGAGTGGGACTGGAACTGAGTGAACCACCCCAGCTTCCATTAAGTACCCAAGGTTGTCAGGCTTCAGTTCTCCCTGCCAGATAGTGGCAGAGTGTGGCAGCCTGGTGGAAGAGACATATATCTCCCCGTGACTCAGGCAGGCACAAACCCCTAGAGCATCTGCTCACTGGAGGGAACTGCATCACAACCCTACTGGGTTCCCAGTGACTGAGTGTGACAGAGAAGCAAGGTGAGGAAGGAGGCATCAACCTTCCCAGACCAATTCATTTGCTGGGTGGGTCCTTCTGACTCCACAGAGCACTAGAGTGAGTCATACTCAAGCTGCCCACAGACCCCTACTAGCTAGTTGCCGGAGACCTTTTCAACTCTCCCACTTGAGACTGGGTGCTGACTGAGACAATTGATTTGGATCTCTTGAACTGGACCAATCCCCTGAGTACTATCCAATGTAGTACCCTGGGTGTGTGGTTGTGGGAACGTTTGATTTTCCTTTGCCAGTTGTTGCCCATGGTGGGCGGGGTGACTTAATTGCTGGTATTTCTCCACAGCCAAGACTTCAACCCAGATTAACTGATTTACTAGGACAGGACAGAGACCAGCTGAAAACAAGACAGAGCCACTTAGCTCCACCACACCAAGCGGTCCCCAGTATCTCAGGCCATAGCACTGTATGGGTCCTTTGCAAAGCTCTAAGGTAAAAGATACAGACACCAGTCCCAGCTCTTGGGCAAAGGGCTGGTAAATCGCTACTTCAGGAGCCCCAAACCCAACTTCACTTTATCTGTTCATCTAACCAAATGGTGTGAAATAATCATGGGGCAGAATCAGCAGAAAAACTCTGGTAACATGAATAACCAGAGTAGATCAACTCCCCCTAGGAACAACATGGCAGACACAACAGAAGATCCCATTCATAAACAAATGGCTGAGATGTCAGAAATCAAATTCAGAATTTAGATTGTAAATAATATTAATAGAATGTAGGTAAAGTTGGAATTAGAAATTCAAGGAGCATTTCAAAAGTTGTCTCAAGAACTCAATGAATTCAAAGACAAAATCACCAAACATTTTGACATATCAAGACAAGAAATCTCAGCCCTCAAAGATCTGAGAAATACAGTAGAATCCCTCAGTAACAGAATGGAGCAGGCAAAAGAAAGGATTTCTGAGAGACAAAGCTTTTGAAAGCTCCCAAATGCTCAAAGAGGAAGAAAAGTGCAGAGCAAAAATGGATAATTCTCTCAGAGAGCTCTGGGGTAATTTGAAGAAAACCAATATTCGCCTTACAGGAATTCCTGAAGGCGACAAAGTTACTTCAAAAGGCACAGATGCTCTACTCCATGAGGTAATGAGGGAGAACTTCCCAGACATGCCGAGAGATTCTGAAATTCAGATAGCATACAGTTTCAGAACCCCAGAACAACTCAACCCAAATAAGACATCTCCTAGACACATTATAATTAACTTTGCCAAAGTTAATATGAAGGAGAAAATTCTACAAGCAGCCAGATGTAAGAAAACCATAACCTACAAGGGGAAGAATATTAGAATGACTGCAGATCTCTCTGCTAAAACCTTTCAAGCTAGAAAAGGGTGGTCATCGACTTTTAATCTCCTAAAACAAAATAACTTTCAACCCAGGATCCTCTATCCAGTGAAACTGAGTTTCATTTATGATAGAGAAATCAAATACTTTAATGACAGTCACATGTTGAAGAAATTTGCCATAACTAAACCAGCTCTCCAGGATATTCTCAGACCTATCCTCTATAATGACCAGTGCAATCCTCCACCACCAAAGTAAACTCACTCACAAATTTTTGATCAAATTCCAACTTCCATAGTAGTGAAAAGATTAAAAATTGTCTGTTGGACATTTGAAAAACTCAATACCCAAAATTCTACCAGGCTTATCAATATTTACAATTAATGTGAATGGCTTAAATTGTCCTCTAAAGAGGCTCAGATTGGCTGACTGGATACAAAAACTCAGGCCAAATATCTGCTGCATACAAGAATTTATGAATCTTACCTTAAAAGATAAATATAGACTCAGGGTGAAGGGATGGTCGTCTATATTTCAGGCAAATGGAAATCAGAAAAAAGTAGGTATTGCAATTTTATTCACGGATACAATAGGCTTCAAACCAACAAAAGTAAGGAAAGATAAGGATGGTCACTTCATATTTGTTAAGAGTAACACTCAACATGATGACATTTCAATTATTAACATTTATGCACCCAACTAGAATGTGCCTCAATTTATAACAAAGACTCTAATAGGCATGAGCAATTTGATTTCCTCCAGCTCCATAATAATAGGAGATTTTAACACTCATTTGACAGTGTTGGATAGATCCTCCAATAAGAAGCTAAGCAAAGAAATTTTAGACTTAAACTTAACCATTCAATAATTGGATTTAACAGACATCAACAGAACATTTCATCCTAAAAAAACTGAATACACACATTCTTCTCATTAGCCCATGGAACATACTCCAAAATTGATCACGTCTTAGGTCACAAGTTTAACCTCAGCAAATTTAAAAGAATAGAAATTACTCCTTGCATCTTCTCAGACCATCATGGAATAAAAGTTGAACTCAGTAACAACAGGAATCTGCATACTCTTATAAAAACATGCAAACTAAATAACCTTGTGCTGAATGATAGCTGGGTCATAGACGAGATTAAAAACGAAATTACCAAATTTTTGGAACAAAACAATAATGAAGACATGAATTATCAGAACCTCTGGGATACCATAAATGCAGTCCTAAGAAGGAAATTTATAACACTGCAAGCCTTCCTCAAGAGAACGGAAAGACAAGAAGTTAACTTAATGGGATATCTCAAAAAACTGGAAAAGGAAGAACATCCCAATCCCAAACCCAGCAGAAGAAAAGAAATAACCAAAATTAGGGCAGAATTAAATGAAATTGAAAACAAAAGGATTATACAACAGATCAATAAATCAAAAAGTTGGTTTTTTGAAAAGGTCAATAAAATTGATAAACCTTTGGCTAACCTAACCAGGAAAAAAACAGTAAAATCTCTAATCTTATCAATCAGAAATGGCAAAGATGAAATAACAAGACTCCTCAGAAATTCAAAAAATCCTTAATGAATATTACAAGAAACTCTATTCTCAGAAATACAAAAATCTGAAGGAAATAGACCAATACTTGGAAGCATACCACCTATCTAGATTTTGCCAGAATGAAGTGGAAATGTTGAATAGGCCTATACCAAGTTCTGAAATAGCATCAACTATACAAAATCTGCCTAAAAAGAAAAGCCCAGGACCAGATGGCTTCAGATCAGAATTGTAACAAACCTTTAAAAAGGAAGTAGTACCTATATTACTCAACCTTTTCCAAAATATAGAAAAAGAAGGAATACTACCCAACACATTCTGTGAAGCAAACATCACCTTGATCCTCAAATCAGGAAAAGACCCAACAAGAAAAGAAAATTATAGACCAATATCACTAATGAATATTGATACAAAAATATTCAACAAGATCCTAGCAAACAGAATCCAGCAATACATCAAACAAATTATACACCATGACAAGGTGGGTTTTATCCCAGTTTCTCAAGGCTAGTTCAATATACATAAATCTATAAATGTAATTCATCACATAAACAAATTAAAAAGCAAAGACCATATTATTCTCTCAATTAATGCAGAAAAAGCTTTTGATAATATCCAGCATTCTTTCATGATCAGAACACTTAAGAAAATGGGTAGAGAAGGGACATTTTTTTTTTTTTTTTTTTTTTTGCAGTTTTTGGCTGGGGCTGGGTTTGAACCGGCCACCTCTGGCATATGGGGCCAGTGCCTTACTCCTTTGAGCCACAGGCACCACCTGAATATAAATGTCTTAACACAATAACTAAGAAATTACTGTGAAGGCTATGTTAACCAGTTTGCTGAAAATATTTCAAATTGATATAAAACCAGTGCTCTGTACCCCATGATTGCATTAAAGTACACAACTTTGATTTAATAAAAAATAAATTAATTAAAATAAATGAAGAGACCCCAACACCCCACTGTGGCTGCCATTTCTCTACCCATCTTGGTTCCTCCCAGACACATAATTTTTTCAATACTATTTCAGAATTACTAGAGTAAACTACATATTGTTGTGGCCTCTAGCCCCACCTGTAATTGTCTGTGATAGATGTGACATGGGTAATAATGTTAACTCTCTCTTCTCATAGGCTCTGCAAATAATGATTGGCCTGATTTACGTTGCACTGGCGATTCTCTGGATACATTACTTTTTCCTACAACCAGACTCAAGTAAAAGTCCTTGCGCTACAATTATCATAGTAAATTACTCATTTTTGTCAGCATTTTTTGTGAGTAAACCATGGTGTTATTGACTTAAATTCATTTATTGTTTTTCTTCCAAATCAAGTGAATTACTCAGGCAGTCAAGCAGTGGGGTAAAGACCCAATCTCTGACTTGAAGGATGTCATCTTAGTGTGGAAACAGACATGGAAAGTCTTTTTCATGTTTATTGCATGGTTTGATAAATTCCATTTGCTGCGTGGAAAAGATATTGAAGGAGTATGAAGAATAATCAAGAGAGTGGCTATTTGAAAAACTCTAAGGCTTATTTTTTCGAGACTGAGAATCCAAAGGCCTTAGTTTAATGTTTCGGGAAATTTTTAGAGAAATTGTATAATGGAAAAGATAAAAGGAGAGATCTTAGAGACCAAGAGGAATTTGGGGAAATTAAACACAGATTTCTAAAGTATATAATTGAATAAGATATCATGGTAGGGGCAGCACCTCTGGCTCAGTGAGTAGGGCCTAGCCCCATATACCAAGGGTGGTGAGTTCAAACCCGGCCCCAGCCAAACTGCAACAAAAAAATAGCCGGGCATTATGGCAGGTGCCTGTAGTCCCAGCAACTCAGGAGGCTGAGGCAAGAGAATCACCTAAGCCTAGGAGTTGAAGATTGCTGTGAGCT
>NW_003852649.1:947903-954237 GCF_000181295.1 Otolemur garnettii | reverse complement strand
TTTAAGCCCAAGAGTTTGAGGTTGTTGTGAGCTATGACGCCATAGCACTCTACTCAGGGTGACAAAGTGAGATTCTGTCTCAAAAAAAAAAAAAAGGTGGGGCACAGTGGCTCACACCTGTAATTCTAGCACTCTGGGAGGCTGAGGCGGTGGATTGACTGAGCTCACAAGTTTGAGACCAGACTCAACCACAGCAAGGCCCCCTCTCTAAAAATAGTTCGGTGGTGTGGCAGGTACCTATAGACCCAGCTATTTGGGAGGCTGAGACAAAAGTACCACTTGAGCCCAACAGTTTGAGGTTGCTGTGAGCTGTGATACCACGGCACTCTACCAAGGGCAAAAAATGAGACTCTGTCTCTTAAAAAAAAAAAAAAAAAAAAAAAAAAACATGGTCATCGCTGATGAAGTTTCCACTGGGACACGGTCAATTAAACGTCATTATACCCAGGGAAGCCCAAAGCTATGGCTTCCCACAGCTGTTTTTAGTTCAGTTATGTTCAGTCCAAAAGCATTTATTAGGCAGAGATCATTTTTACTTACCATCAATGTGGCCTAGTAACACAATTGACATTCCAATTGCATCAAGTTTTAAACTGAACAGAAGTAGAAAGTTAATCCAAGGTGGATTTCTCCATAGAGAAGAAAGGGTTTCTTTCCCTCCTTACCCACACTTTTTCACTTTTCAACTGGTAACAGGGCTTCAAGAGAAAGAACATTTTCAGTAGTCTCTGGGCTTTGTGAAAAGGCCTCTGCAACATGCTAGTAGAGTCATTTTGCCCAGAGAAGAGCCTGGAAATCACTGCTATAGATGAAAGAGAGTATTTCCTCAGAGGCTTTCTTATGGTGGGAGTCCTCAAGTGGAAGAGGCTTACCAACACTCTGAACTTTCTAGAAAGGGCTATATGCAATAAAGAGAGATTATTTACACTGAAGTTATACAATGATTCACCTATTACAAAGGGTCTAGAAAGGATCATAAGCCAAAGATGCAGATAAGGAGCTGATGGCAGAAATCAGCAAGGAATAATAAATATTCAATTGTTTATCTATTATATATTAGACAACGTCCAAAGGCATTTCAGGCTCATTTTACCTCACTGTCCCAGAAACCCCATGAAATAGCTATCACTGATTCCCATTTTACAAAGAGAAACCACTGCTTAAAGAATTGGAGTAACTCTTACAGAGTGACACAGAAAAAGTGTCAGAGATTTCAAAACAAATTAAATCAAGATGCTTCTTCTATTATGACAGGATTTCATTCTTCTGGACCAGAGAATTCTCAATTCTCTTCTTAGCAATATTTGAATCTTTTATTAGTGCTGCAGACAGAACAAAGGCAGGTATTAGGCCTACTACTGGACAAAAATTAAACGCTTAATGTATGAGAAAATACCATCCATTCAAACTAGTGCCAGCAGGTAGTGGTAGCCCTTAGAACATGATGTTTGTGGAAGGCAACCTCTAAATTTTCAGATCAAATGCTTCCAGAAACTATGTTCCATTGATGGAATATTTTTCTCTACACCATTTTAAGGGGAAGGTGCTTCTTGCAAGTGAGAGCCACCACAATAGCTACTGTGGATTTCTTTCTAATAATTCAGGTCATGGTATCAAGAATGATAATCAAAACATATGAAGCGCCTCCTACTTGTCCCTCATAAGATCATTGTGAAAGCCCTAAGTTCCATGACCTATACAAAAGTCTCATTAATGAACAGAAAATTAAAACATCTTTTTGTCTCTATAATAGAGGAATAGTGGATCTATTCCTTAGAGATTCTACTAGTGGTCACTCTGGATCTGAAATTGGATTTTTCATGTCAAAAGCACTTTCTTCAGAAAATGCAGTGATAATTTAAATATCAGGAATGCCCTTAGCATTAGGAAAAGAACTTCTTGTAAGGCGTGGATGCTTATAAATGCCTGTTTCTATCCCTAGTTCATCAAATCAGGATCCAGCGCTGTAATACAGAAGCCTCGTACAAAATACAAGGTATGTCAAAATGTGGGGAGCAACTCCAAAGAAAAATGTTACCTGGCAAAAGATAAATTATTTTTTCTGAGCCAAATTTGGGGGAAAACAAAAAACTTTTCCAAATGTTGGGATGAGAAAAATCACTTAATTTGTATAAATATGCGCTCCAGTGCATCTTTTGTTTGAGAGATGTTGGAGGAGGATGCAGGGTGAGCAATAATATTGAACAGGAGACAGATGCAAAGGTTGCCATGGAATAAATCACTTCAAGCCATCTAAAGGCATCTATAAAACCAAACCAAACTCTGACCTGAAAGTCAAAGTGCTATGAAGGGAGGAAGCGTAGTCAGGTTAAGTTTAGAGGATCAGTGTTTAGTTAGGGTGGGGGTGAGACAAAACAATGTAAGAAAAGAGAATTGCCTTCAGCAAATCCAGATCTAGAAACTATCATTAGAATACAAGCCAGTTGTCATTACAATACACCCAACAAAGGACAGTCCTCCCTTTCTCTTTTAGAACTTCCCTCCCTCATCCCACAGCCTCGCTTGTGGTTAGAGCACAGGTGTGGAGGTAGACTGCCTGAATTCAAATTCTGACTGCCCTGAGCACTGGCTGTGCAACCTGGGGACACTGCGCACTCCCTCCTCATCTAAAAAAGAAATGACAGCTCCAAGGATCATTGCAAGGATTGAATGAATAAGGAAGGAGGCATAAAGAATAGTACCTGGTATACAGACAGCACTCTGCTTATTTAACCCTCTGAGGAAGACAAGATGCTTTCAAGGATTAGTGAAAGATGGAACTGAACTTTGTTTCCTATTTCGGATAAAGGTCCATCTTTTTTTTTTTTTCCAATTTGATGGTGTCAAAGAGGTAGGAGAGGCCATTTTTCTCAGCAGCAGCTTGGCAACTATAACAATGGGCCTTCAGTTTTTATACTTTGTTTTTTAACTTTGACTATCACCAGGGTAGCCACTGTTTGCATCATTTTCCATTCTAGTACTTCCTTGAAGCTTGTTGTTCTAATGTATTTGCAAGCAGAGTGTGTATGTGACCTAGAGGTCATCTGGTACTGCTTTTCCCCAGAGATAGGAGTACAGATGACATCAAAGCCCACCAAGCCCCATTGTGGTTTTGCAAACTCATGGAACTGGCCTTCTAATCATTCAGTTTCTGCATTTGTGCATACTATCCCAAATTGGCTCCATAGCACCCAAGTTATGAATAAATTTGGCCCATTAGTGGGGGCCTGGGTCCCCACAACCTTTGCCAGGATCTGCGCTGAGGGCAGCTGAAGCAAGAAAAAGCTCAGTCAGTTACCTCAGGTGAAATAACAGATGGGAGCCTGTGAGGGGCAGACACTAAGTGAGCAGCATCTCAAGTGCAGCCAGCAAGTGCAGTACCAGACCCTTCTCCTATAGGTCTCTTATTCAACCAAAAATCCTAAATCATGTTGACAGCATAATGCATAAACTTAATTCTAGTTATTCAAAGCAGGGGATCTCAAACAATCATTAACAGGAGAAGGGCAACAAAGAAAAGGAAAATCCTGCAGGCATACCATGTGATTACAGCTTAAACTTTACAAATTGGGGATAAACTTGCCTAATTCACTTCAGTGATTTCTATCTATACTTGGGCAGGACTAGGTGACAGTAATCTTTGGTTGCTAGGCATTCTGTTCTGTCACCAGGTAACCATAGGACCACTTGTGGCACCTGAAAGGGGGGCATAGGACCTTGGACTGTGGTCAACAGGACCCCCAGAATCCTAGCTCTGAGCCTGCCAGGTGCCAGACATCCTGTATAGACCACAAAGCTACTGCTGGCCTTGAGTGGGTTGAGGAACTTGGAGTCTGGTCAACAAGCCCCCCAGAAATGCCTGGCCTACACTACACTACAAACCTGACTCCCACACCCTTGACTTATTTACACAAAAACTCACAGAAAAATATGTGGGTTTTACCTGAGGGAAGGTGGAGAAATTACAATTGTAATTTCCAAGTTCTGGTCATGACTTAAATCCCTTGGTAACTCCCCCCTAACTCCCACCATCACCATGTCTTCTGCCCTCCTTTTCCCCTCTCCCCTACTCCTCAAGAAGCAAAATTCAACTCCTAGCTTCAACATAGAGCAATCCTATTTTCTTTTCTAGAAGCACTGACATCATTCCTCATAGGAACACAGACCCTCATCTGCCTCAAGAATACTTGTTCAGAAATTTTCCAAACCAAAGTGACACTTCTTCACAAAAGAAAATATAATTATAATTATATCAATTATATATATTGATATATATAATATATAATATATATAATATATAATATAATTGATATAATATAAAATATAATTATATTATAGCAATTATATATATTGATAGATATATATATAATATATAATATCAATTATAATTATTTATCAAGTCATGAAAATAACACTTTGGAAAGATTATTGGAGCAGCCTCATAATATTCTATTATACTTAGGTATCATAATGTAACCTAATGTACCTAATATCATACTTTGATTTTTTAAATATTTATTGAGTGTCAGGCAAGGTCTATGTCTGTAGGATGCATCCATGAACAAACAGATGAAGATGTATTGGCCTCATGGAGCTTCCTTTCTAATAGCAGGATAAAGACAAAAACAATAAACCTCACAAATTAGGAAGTTATACAATATGTTAGAAGGTGATAGATGTGATGAAAAAAGAAAAAAGAAAACATAATAGCAGCTGCCAGCAGGAAGGGGCTGTGCTTGTAAGGAAGATGATCCAAATACATTTTACTGAGAAGGTGGTATTGAGGAAGGTGAGAAAATTAGCTATGCCAATACCAGAGGGAACAGGTCTCCAAGCAAAGAGATGAGTCCTTGGAAAAGCCATAAAATGAGAGGAGATCTGGCATGATCAGTGAGCTGGGAGGTCAGCGTAGCTGTGGCAGTGTAACAGGGAGAGTAGCAGAAGATGAGGTCAGGGTACATGTAGCTCTTGTAGGGGGAGATGGGACTATTTTGAGGAGTGACACAGTGCAGTGTTTCCAAAACCATCGTTCTGGCTGAAATCCTCAGATAACTGCATAGAAAGGAGGTCAGCTTAGAAGCAGAGAAGCCAGTCACAGGGCTCTTGTAGTCAGCTTTAGAATGGTGGTGGTTCAGACCAAGATGGAGGCAGTGGAGGGAATGATACATGCATGGATTCTGGACATATTTGAAGACAACACCAACAGGATTTCCTAATGGAGGAAGAATGTGAGAAAAAGAGAATAGTTAGGGTTAAAATTAAGTTTTTGTCTTAAGGAATTAGATGAACTGACTTGGGAATCTTAGAGGAAGATAGTATTTGAAGCCACAAGACTCATTGAAATCTCCAATGGGGTAAGGATAGCAAAGAAGTAAAGTGAAATAAGAACTGAGCCTTAGAGCACTCCAATATGAAACATAAGTATAAGAGGAGAAAGTAGTTGAAAAATTCTTGGTATATCATGTTCTAATAAGTACAATATTATTTATATTTTTTCATGTGTATGTTTCCAAATTGAAGCAGAAAATAAATGTAGAGTATGTCTTTTGCACCAAAACTTTTTAAATTATTTTTTTAAATAATTTATATTAGATGACCCCCTTTTAGGAGTCAGCAATTTTTTTCTGAAAACAAATGTTTTTATTTTTATGCTAACCTGGAAAATTCTCTGAGTAGATAAGTATTTATTAACTTAATTAATTTTTTAAGTATACAATCCAGTGGATTTTAGTATATTTACTGATATGTGCAATTTTTACCTAATCCATTTTAAAAGATTTCATCAACTCAGAAAGCAGCCTATACCCATTAACTATCAGTCTCTTCCCCAATCCCCCACTCTTCCCAGCCCTAAGCAAGCACTAATCTACTTTCTGTCTCCATAGATTTGCCTGTTTAGACATTCCATTAAAAAAGAGTTATAAATAGGTAATTTTGTGCAACTGGCTTCTTTCATGTAACATAATGTTTTAAAATTGCATCCATCTAGTAGCACATATCAATATTTTATTCTTATGATGAAATAATATTTCATTACATGGATATACCATATTTTGTTTACATATTTATCAGCTGATGGGCATCTGAGTTGCTTCCACTTTGGACTATTATGAACAGTGAAGAATTATGAATAATTCTACTATAAACATTTGTGTACAATTTTTTGTTTGAATATAAACTTTCATTACTTTGGGAAATGTAGGTAGGAATAAAATAGCTGAGTCATGTAGTAACTGTTTAACTACTGGAGGAAATGCCAGACTGTTTTCTTTTTTTTTTTTTTTTTTTAATTTCTTATAGCATAACTGTGTACATTAATGCAATCATGGGGTAC
>NW_003852649.1:945826-947240 GCF_000181295.1 Otolemur garnettii | reverse complement strand
CTTACTGGGGTTAGGTGGTACCTCAAAGTAGTTTTGATTTGCATTTCTCTGATGATTAAGGATGGAGAGCATTTTTTCATATGTCTATAGGCCATGTGCCTGTCTTCTTTAGAGAAATTTCTATTCAAGTCCCTATCCCACCCTGAGATGGAATCGCTTGTTTTTTTCTTGCTAACTAATTTGAGTACTCTGTGGATTCTGGTTATTAAACCTTTGTCAGACATATAACCAGCAAATATCTTCTCCCATTCTGAGGGCTGTCTACCCACTTTATTTACTATGTTCTTGGCTGTGCAGAAACTTTTAAGTTTGATCAGGTCCCAGAAGTGTATTTTTGACATTGCTTTAATTGCCCGAGGGATCCTCCTCATGAAATTTTCACCCAAGACGATTTCTTCAAGTGTTTTCCCTATACTTTATTCTAGTATTTTCATAGTTTCATGTCTTAAGTTTAAATCTTTAATCCAGTAAAAGTCTATCTTAGTTAATGGTGAAAAGTATGGGTCTAGTTTTGGTCTTCTACAGGTCACCATCCAGTTAGCCCAGCACCATTTGTAGGTGGCTGGATTCATCTCTTGGCTCTCTATTCTGTTCCATACATCTACCTTTCTTTTTTCTGCCAGTACCATGCTGTTTTGATCACTATCAATTTATAGTATAGTCTGAGGTCTGGTAAGATAATTCCTCCTACTTTGTTTTTCTTCCTGAATGATGTCTTTGTTATTCAAGGTTTTTTCTGATTCCATATAAAATGAAGTGTTATTTTTTCTAGATCTTTAAAGTATGACAGTGGAGCTTTAATGGAGATTGCATTAAAATTATATATTTCTCTGGATAGTATGGACATTTTAACAATGTTGTTTCTTCCCAGCCATGAGCATGGTATGGGAACCATTTGTTAACATTTTCAGCTATTTCATTTCTTATAGTTTCATAGTTCTCTTTATAGAGATCTTTTGCGTCCTTTGTTATGTAAACTCCCAAATATTTCATCTTCTTTGGCACTACTGTGAATAGGATAGAGTCCTTGACTATTTTTTCAGCTTGGCTGCTGTTGGTGTATATGAAGGCTACTGATTTATGAGTGTGGATTTTCTCACCTGAGATGCTGCTG
The DNA here is from genome assembly GCF_000181295.1 of Otolemur garnettii. Classification (NCBI taxonomy): domain Eukaryota; kingdom Metazoa; phylum Chordata; class Mammalia; order Primates; family Galagidae; genus Otolemur; species Otolemur garnettii. The sequence continues at coordinate 946,126 of NW_003852649.1, read as the reverse complement.
TATTCCTTGATTACTTCTAAGAGTTTAGTAGTAGAATCCCTGGTATCTTCTAGATATACAATCATATCATCTGCAATGAGTGAAAGTTTAATCTCTTCTGACCCTATATGGATGCCCTTAATTGCCTTTTTTTCCCTAAGAAGGGAAGAACCTTGCCTGGTTCCTGATGGGAGTGGAAATGATTTCAACTTAACTCCATTCAGTATGATATTGGCTGTAGGTTTGCTGTAGATGGCCTCTATCAGTTTAAGAAATGTCCCTTCTATACCAATTTTCTTAAGTGTTCTGATCATGAAGGGA
>NW_003852649.1:940069-944520 GCF_000181295.1 Otolemur garnettii | reverse complement strand
GTGCATTCTGGTTGGGTGCATAGATATTGATAATTGAGATCTCATCATATTGAGTATTGCCCTTAACAAATATAAAGTGGCCATCTTTATCCTTGGTTACTTTTGTTGGTTTAAAACCTATTGTATCTGCGAATAAAATTGCAATGCCAGTTTTTTTCTGCTTTCCATTAGCCTGGAATATAGATAACCATCCCTTCACCCTGAGTCTATATTTGCCTTTTAAGGTAAGATGAGATTATTGTATACAACAGATGTCTGGTCTGAGTTTCTGTATCCAATCAGCCAATCTGTGCCTCTTTAGGGGATAATTTAAGCCATTCACATTGATTGAAATTATTGGAAAGCCTGATAAAATTTTAGGTATTGAGTTGTTCAGTTGTCCAGTGGACATTTTTTAATCCTTTTGCCACTGTAGAAGTTGGAGTTTGATCAATAGTTTCTGAGTTAGTTTACTTTTGTGGTGGAGGATTGCACTGGCTGGTCATTATGGAGCATGGGTCTGAGAATATCCTGGAGAGGTGGTTTAGTTATGGCAAATTTCTTCAATGCATGGATGTCATTAAAGTGTTTAATTTCTCCATCATAAATGAAACTCAGTTTAGCTGGTTACAGGATCCTGGGCTGAAAGTTATTTTGTTTTAAGAGATTAAATGTTGATGACCACCCTCTTCTTGCCTGAAAGGTTTCATCAGAGAGGTCTGCAGTTATTCTATTATTCTTCCCCTTGTAGGTTATGGTTTTCTTATGTCTCGCTTCTTTCAAGATTTTCTCTTTCATATTAACTTTAGTTAATTATGATGTGTCTGGGGGATGTCTCATTCAGGTTGAGTCATACTGGGGTTCTGAAGCTGTCTGAAGTCTGACTTTCAGGATCTCTTGACATATCTGGAAAGTTCTCTTTCATAATTTCATACAGGAGAGCCCTCTGTGTTTTACGAAGCAACTTCGTTGCCTTCAGCAATTCCTATGAGGTGAATATTAGTTTTCTTTTAATTATTCCAGAGCTCTCTGAGAGAATGATCCACTTTTGCTTTCCATTTCTGATTCTCCTTGGACATTTGGACATATTCAGAAGCTTTGTCTTCTACATCTGAGATACTTTCTTCTACCTCTTGCACTCTGTTACCAAGAGATTCTACCATATTTTTCAGATCTTTGAGAGCTGCAATCTCTTATGTTTCAAAATCTTTGGTGGTTTTGTCTTTGAAGTCATTGAATTGTTGAGTGAACTTTTGGAATGCTCCTTGAATTTCTATTTCTATCTTTGCCTCTATTCTGTTTATCTTATTTGCAATCCAAATTCTGAATTCAATTTCTGACATCTCAGCCATCTGTTTATAAAGGGGTTTTTTAGTTCGTTTTGCCCCTTCTTTTTTGGGGGGGTTGACCTACTCTGGTTATTCATATTACCAGCCACATCCTTTCTTGGGGAGGTTGATCTACTCTGGTTATTCATATTACCAGAGCTTTTCCACTGATTCTGCCCCATGATTATTTCACCCTGTTTGGCTTTTCCCTTTGAGGTTTGTCAAGGACTCATACAGTGTTACGGCCTGAGAGACTGGAGACCTGCTTGGTGTGGTTGGGCTAAGTGGCTTTCTCTTATTTTCAGCTCATCTCGGTCCAACACTAGTGATTCAGTTTCTCTTGGTTGAAGTCTCTGCTGTGGAGAAATACCAGCAATTAAGTTGCCCCACCCCCCACAAACAACAATTGGGCAAAGAAAATCAAACCTTCCCTCAACCATACATCCAGGGTACCCCTTTGAATAGTCCCTGGGTGGTCTGCCCGGTTTAAGGGGTCCAAATCAGTTGTCCCAGTCAGCACCCGTTTCAGGTTGAAAAGTTCAAATGTTTCCGGCAGCTAGATAAGGGGGGTCTGCTAGCAGCTCAGATATAACTTGCTCCAGTGCTCCGTGAGGGCAAAGGGACCCACCCAGCAAATGGGTTAGTCTCGGAAGGTTAATACTTCCTTTCCCACCTTGCACCCAGTCCCTTGTAATCCCCCAGGTCTGTGACCCTATTGACTCCAGTAGGCAACTGCTCCTGGGGCTTACGACTGCCAAAATCACCTGGAAATCTGCATCCAGCAGGGGGGCCTTGCATGTTTAAATTAGGCTGTGAACGTTCTCTTAATTCCAGCCCCTTGACATCTGTCATGGCTAGATTCCTCTGCAAGTCAGAGGCTGCTAGATCTCATGAGGAACTAAACCCTGGGCAGCAATTAGTTTACAGCCAGGTGTCAATCCTCGCCTCTGCCCACCCACTGCCTTTGTCTCAGCATTCCCCTGAAGGCAAGGTGCTAGTTGGGAAATCTGAGTCCAGTCTGGCCAGGGAAGAATTTAGGCTTTGAAAGTTGTGGCCATTTCAGCCTCACAACTTCTGTCCCGTCTAAATTCTTCTGCAAGTCAAAGGCTGCTAGTGCTGGTGAAGAACTCAGCTCAGCTTTGGGCAGCAAGCAAATTAGAGTTTACACTCAGGTGTCAATTCCAGCTTCTGCCCGCCCACTGCCTTTGTCTCAGCTATTCCCCTGAGGGCTGGTGCTAATGGTCTCTTTACTTACAAAAGTTACCAAGTCCATTTGGCCTGTGGCTGCTGTCCAGAACCTCTGGTTTCCCAGAGAGATGGGGCTCGCCTATCTAGAATAGTGTCAGTTCACAGCTCAGGATGCCACTGTTGCTGTATGGCTTCCTCCAAGCCAACTTTCTTCTCCTCACTCCTGTGCCACAGTCAGCCCAGAGCAGCACCAGCCCTTTCCCCCTCCACTTCTCTCAAGGAGATGCCCAAGAATCTGGACTCTGTAGGTAACAAACCTCCAGACCTGGTGGGGGGGGGGATCCTCAGAGTTCAATGTTGCAGGTGGGGAATATATACAGTTTTATACAGTTTTACAGTTTTATGTCTTGCAGGAGGGTGCCATGGCATGCCAGCAGGGGTAGGAGGTCCAGTTTTTAGGGGGTCTCTCCCATGGGATAGAGTGGGAGGAAGTTTGAACTCTGCTCGCTTGTTTGCATGGAGTAAACTGCAAGCCCTTCTTGTGGTGTAGGGGACTCCCGTCTGCTTCATGGTGAGTTCTGTGCCTTTTAATTGTATTTTTGGGGTTGCAGCTTGCCTCAGGAAGGTTGAAATATGTTCTTCAATCTTCTCTCTTGGCTCCGCTCCAAACCATCAGCTCCCTTGCTAAACTTCTGTCCTTTAAGCCTCCTTCTGGTTGGGAGCTTCTGTAAAAAGATGGCTACAGTCCGCCATCTTGGGTCCACCCATCCCCACCCCCCACCAGACTGTTCTCTAAAGAGACTACACCATTTTACATTTCCACCAGCAGTGTACAAGGGTTCCTATTTCTCCATTAGATAAGCCAACACTTATCTTACCACTTACTGTGGCCACCCTAGTAGATTTGAAACAATAATTCACTGTAGTATGAATCTGCATATCCCTGATGACTAGTGACACCAAGCATTGTTTCATATGCTTATTGGCCATTTGTATATTTTCTTTTGAGAAATGCTCATTCAGTTCTTTGTCCCCTTTTAATTGGATTATTTACCTATTATTATTAAATTTTAAGAGTTTTTATACATTCTAAATGCAAGTCTTCATCAGAAATATGATTTGTAAATATTTTCCCATTCTGTGAATTATTACTTTCAGTTTCTCGATAATTTTATTTGAAACAGAGAAGTCTTTAACTTTGATGATGTCAAACTTAAAATATTTTCCTTTTGTTATTAGTGTTTCTGGTGTTATATGTAATAGTCCACTTCAAAAACTGAAGGCATGAAGATTTATTCATGTTTTCTTGTAGACATTTTGTAGTTTCACCCTTTATAATTAAGTATTTGATCCATTTTGATTTGAAATTTGCTAATGGTACATTGTAAGGTGCAATTTCATTCTTTTGCAGGTAAATATCCAGCTGTCTAAGCACTATCTGTTGAAAAAAACTATTTTAACCTTTTAAATTGCCTTGGCACCCTTATAAATTTATTTCCAGACTTTGAATTCTTTTCCATAGATCTTTATGCTGCTACTACAATGTCTTGATTACTGTTGTAAGTTTTGAAATCAGGAAGTGTGAGTCCTTCAACTATATACTTCTGTAAGATTGTTTTTGGGTATTCTGGGTACTTTGAAACATTTGAATTGGAGGATCATCTTGTCAATTTCTTCAAGAAAAACAAACTTGGGCTCAACACCTGTGGCTCAAGTGACTAAGGCACCAGCCACATATACCTAAGGTGGCGGGTTTGAATCCAGCCCGGGCCTGCCAAACAACAAGGGTGGCTGTAACCAAAAAATAGTTGGGCATTGTGGCAGGCATCTGTGGTCCCAGCTACTTGGGAAATGGAGGCAGGAGACTTGCTTGAGCCTAGGAGTTGGAGGTTGCTGTGAGCTGTGATGCCACAGCACTCTACCCAGGGGGACAGCTTGAGGCTCTGTCTCAAAAAA
>NW_003852649.1:938116-940049 GCF_000181295.1 Otolemur garnettii | reverse complement strand
AAAAAAAAAAAAAAGAAAAGAAAAGAAAAGAAAAACAAACTTGGATTTTGAAAGAGATTGAAATGAATCTGTAGATCAATGTCTTTCAGTAATGCTTTTCAGTTTTCAAAGTAAGTTTTGCACTTCTTTCATTAAATTTATTCCTAAGTATTGATGTTATTGTAAATGGAATTGCTTCCTTAATTTTATTTTCAAATGGTTCATTACGAGTATATAGAAATACCATTGATTTTTGTATACTTATCATGTATCTGGTAATCTTGCTAAGTTCACTATTTCTAATGGTTTTTAGTGGATTCCTTAGTATATTTTCTAGGCAAAAACATGTAATTTACCCATAGATCTATTTTTAGTTCTTCCTTTACCAACTTAAATGCCTTTTGTTTCTTTTTATTGCCCAACTGCCCCAGTTACAACCTCTATATAAGGTTGAATAGAAGTGATTAGAGTGTATATTGGTGTCTTATTCCTTGTTTCTCATCTTAAGAAGAAAGTATCCAATCTGTTATTAATAGTTAAGTATGGGTTTTTATTAGATGCCCACTATCAGGTTGAGAAAGACAACACCTAGTCCTAATTTTTTGAGTGTTTTTGTCATGAAGGGATGCTGCTGGATTTTTGTCAAATGCTTTGTCTATATTTATTGAGATGATCATATGTGCCTTTTTTCTATTTTATTGATACAGCATATTATATTAACTGATTTTGGAAAATTAAACCAACCTTACATTTATGGAACAAATCACACTTGGTAATGGTATATGAAGTATATATACTTATTTCATTGCACTTCACTTTACTGTACCTCACAGAAAATGCATTTTTTTTTACAAATTGAGGGTTTGTGGCAACTTTGCATGAAGCAAGTCTCTTGGCACCATTTCTTCAATACCATGTGCTCACTTCAGGCCTCTGTCACATTTTGGTAATTCTCACAATATTTCAAACTTTTCATAATTATTATATTTGTTATGGTGATCAGTGATCTTAGATGTTACCACTGCAATTGTTTTGGGGTACCATAAACCATGCCCATACAAGATGGTAAACTTAACTGATAAATGTTGTGTGTATCATGACTGCTCCACTAATCAGAGGTTCCTTCATCTCTCTCCCTCTCCTTCCCTATTCCCCAAGACACAATAATATTGAAATTAGGTCAATTAATAATGCCACAATGGCCTCTAAATGTTCAAGTGAAAAGAATAGTTACACATCTGTTGCTTTAAATCAAAAGCTAGAAATAATTAATTTAGTGAAGCCATGCCCTTAAATACCTGCTTCCCATATTGTTGAAATTATGAACACACTCTTTTGTCTTCCATAATATACTTTCCCAATTTTGCTCATTATTATTTACTGAATCTGGCTATATTAAGCAAATACAGGATCTGTTGGGAAGATGCCAGGCTTATAGCATCTATGGGAGGTAAGTGACAACTTGGGTTGTTACAAGATATCATAGCTGTCCTCTGGCACTCAAGGTCACCATTGTCCCCAGTGCCAAACATTGCAGATGTCTCTGCTAAAGTATTTCTTCACCTTTAAGTCACTTCCTTAAGATTCACAGTTTTTGAGAAGAAAATTTTCTTGGCAATGCCTTGGCTATGTCTCTAAAAGATTGACTAAAGGAGGTCTCTCCCTCCTCAGGATTTTATAGTAGAAGTTTAATAAACTTCTTCCATAAAGACTAAACCAATGAAGAAAGCCCTCAAAATAGAAGAAGACCTATATGATAGATAACCAAAAATGTGTGTGTCCATTTAAGTAGCTTTCTTTTTTTTTTTTTTTATTGAATGGTAACTGTGTACATTGATACACTTTGGGGGTACATAGCCTTCATGTAACTTTCTTAGTTATTGTGTTAAAACATTCATATTCTACTCATAAAAAGATTCACTTGTACCCTTGTAAGATGAACCACAGAAGTGAA
>NW_003852649.1:918743-937871 GCF_000181295.1 Otolemur garnettii | reverse complement strand
GCTTCTTCCATGACCTGGCAATTATGAATTGGGCTGCAATAAACATTCTGATACAAATATCTTTGTTGTAATGCGATTTTTGGTTGTCTGGGAATATACCTTAGCTTTCTTTGGTTGACTAGCATCAAATCATACCCTTCTCTCATTGTTACAAAATAAATAACCAAAACAAAACACTCCTTTTGTATCCCTTACATACACACATAGAACACCATGCAGGCCCTTCTCTAAGGAGCACAGTTTGTTTTCACAGTTTATGTCAGGCATTCAGTAACATCCTAAAGAGTGTGGATGCTATCTTGAAGGAAGCTGAGAACCACTGTAAGGTTTTAAGTAGTAAGTGACATTATTGGAGGGATGGCAATGACAAATACTAAACTTGAAGCTTATCCAAACCACAACATTTATTAAGTTTTGCTAAATGAAATCAGAGTCTTTATAATTCTGTCTCCCCCATTAGATTGTAAGCTCCTCTAGTAGAAGCCAAGTGCTATTCTTCATATCATGTTTAGCATATTACATAAGCACTGTGTAATTATTTGTTGAATGAATAAACAAATGCCTCTTCTGAAAAAAATTATCTTACTGGCTTCTGCACAAATTTGAAGTGGAATCCTGATATCAACCACATTAAGATTTCAGAAAGTCATATTTTTTAAAAACTTCAACCTGAGTATTCTAGTCAGTGTAACAGTATGATTGCTTCATCAAAATCTGTTCCTGCTGTCTATAACAAGCTTTTCTTGTCTTGTCTATTCCAGCTTGTTGCAGCAATTGTAATGAACGCCATGAGTATAAGCGTGAGTGCAATTGGTATAATTATCATATGCGTTGAGATTGCAATTTTTGAATCAGCAGCAACTACATACACTTGGGAAAATGTAAGTACCAATTTTAGTTGTAACTGGATCAAAATTTTAGATATAAATGAAAAAACTATGGTGATGGTGAATGTTGTGTGTTGAAGTAAGGAAGGTATAGAAAAGGCAACCAAATTTGCCAATCATTTTTGGCATAGAAACATAAAAATATACTGTATTTCCTTGCAATTTTTGCCATAGGCATACTTAAAAAAACAGATTTGGGGGATTTTCTTATTTGTTTGTCTTGGATTTTTTAGAATTTTCCAGAGGCACCTTCAAGGGTGTTATATAGAAGAGGGATAGTCCTTTTCTTTGGCTCATACACCAGAAACCTTAAAGATAAAAAATTAGCACTATTTGAAGATAAAACAATGGAATACTTTGAAAATCCCAAAGACATGCTTGAAAAGCTACTCTAGAAGTAAAAACAGTTTAGTAAGGTGGTTGGATAAAAGAAAAACCTAAAAAAATTAATAAATTTCATTTACACTAGAAATAATTACTTAGATTTTAAATAGAAAAAATGATAAATAATCCAATCAAAATAACAGCAGAACTATAGGAAGGTAATAAGGGGCATAAAAAAGAGCTAAACACTTTGAAAAACTATGTTCTTGAATACAAATTCACGATATCAAATAGATATCATCAAATCTAATATTATGTAAACTAATACATAATTGTGATTAAGTCCATTTAGAATGTTAACAGTATTCAGAAGTAATGCAATAAATGACTCTAATATGCATATGAATAGAAGAATAAATTGCCAAGGAAGTCTAGAAGTTACATGATGATGGGGAGGGCCAAAGAACATGCTGCACTAGATATTCAAATGTGTTAATAGGCTATTATAATTTAGAAAAAACTAAAAACTATTCTTTAGAAAAGAATAGAACAAAGAGTTGAGAAACACATCCAATACATACATATTATTTTATGGGAGATAACAATTACCAGTCAATAAAAATGAAACTGAAATAGTATCAAATCAACAAGCTGTCTATTTCAAAGAAATAATAATGGACATTTACTTTACATTATACAAGAAAATAAATCACAATTTAAGTGCATAAGCATAAAAACTATAAAAATTAACATAAAATGTAAAATTAATATGTTAGTTACACAAGCAAGAGAGAAAACTAAGAAGTAAAGCAGAAAAAGAAATACATTTCGTGCCACAAATATTTGCACTTTTCACATAATACAGGTTGAGATAGCCATAGCCTAAAGAATAAGAACACTGCCCCACTGAGCTGAAAGGATCGGGCCACCATTCCAGTAGGTCAGTGGTTTTAATTTTATGGTTGGGGGGTCAGTGGTTTTAATGTTATGATTGGAGGTCACCACAACATGAAGAATTGTATTAAAGGGTGGAGGCATTAGGAAGGTTGAGAACCACTGCAGTAGGTCAAAGAAAAAGGCTATCTCCCCAGGAGGTCCAGAGGACAAGCCATGGGGGATTATTCTAAAGCCTTGAAATCTAACAAAATTTGCCCTGTTTGGTTTTGGTCTTGCACAAGGGCCTCTGATCCTTTTTTTCTCTTATTATTTCTCCCTTTGGGGAAAGAAATATACACCCTTATGCCTGTCCCACTACTGTATGTTGGAAGCAGATAAATTTTTCTGTGGTTTCACAAGTCCATAAACAGAGGGGAATTTTGCCCCAGGATGAAGCATACTACTAATGTGAATCTAACCTATCACCAATTGACAATGATGATGACATTTGGAGCTTTTTGATTTTCTGATTTTTAGGACAGGTTTTAGACTTAAGAATTAGTGCTAGAATTATGCTAAAACTTCTAGACATGTTGGGATCACGTGAATATATTTTGTACATGTTAAAGACATGAATTAGGGAGTACTAGAAGCAGATTATTGTAGGTTGACTTGTGTTCCCAAAAAGATATGTTGAAGTCCCAAACCACAGTAGGTCAGAATGTGATATTTTGGGAGAAAGACTAATTTCAGGTGTGATTAGTTAAGATGAGGTCATATTACAGTAAGGTGGTCATTAACCCAATATGACTGGCATTCTTCTAAGAAGAGGGAAATTTAGGCTGGGCATGGTGGCTCACACCTAAAATCCCAGCACTCTGGGAAGGCAAAGCAGGTGGATCACCTGAGCTCACAAGTTCAAGATCAGCCTGAGCCAGAGCAAGACCTCATCTCTAGGCAGCACCAGTAGCACCAGTACCGCCGGCCATATACACATATACATAGGCTGATGAGCTCTAACCCAACCTAGGCCAGCTAAAGCAACAATGACAACTGCAACAAAAAAAAATAGTTGGCCATTGTGGCAGGTGCCTGTAGTTCTAGCTAATTGGGAGGCTGAGGTAAAACAAGATAATCACTTGAGCCCAAGAGTTTGAGGTTGCTGTGAGCTGTGGCACAATGGCACTCTACCAAGGGTGATAAAGTGAGACTCTATCTCAAAAAAAAAAAAGAAGAAGAAGAAGAGGAAAATTTGGACACAGACACAAAAGGAAGAAGGGCACATGGACATAGAGGGAGAGACAGGAGTTATGCTGCAACAAGTGAAGGAACACCTACACTGCCAGAATCTGGAAGAGGCAAGGAAGAATTCTCTCCTAGAAGCATCAAAGGGAGCATGGTTCTGCCAACACATTGGTTTTGGACTTTTAGCCTCTGCAACCATGAGACAATGATTTTCTGTTGTTAAGCCACCCAGTTTTCGGTACTTTATTACAATACCCCTAGGAAACAAATACAGAAGGCCTATAAATAGCCATCTAATCTTCTCCCTGTGTGTTTTGAACCTACTAAGATAGGACACAAGAATCGAGTTAAAGGTAGGCAAAATGATCAGCTTTCTTATTCATTATTATAATTGGAGAACAAATTTTAAATCTTTAAACCAAATAAGCTTACTAATACCTCCTTTCATAAATTAATCCATTCACCTAACTATAGGCAGACAGGTTTCCCTTTGTTGGAGCCAATTATCAAATGTTGGGAAGAAAGTCTCATGGTTATAAACACAACCCATTCTAAAAAAAGAGAGTCCAGAGGGCTGAGTTCCTTCTCTCAAAATCACCAACTAGATATGTTCTTCATATGGAAATTGAAAGTGAAGAGCATTGAGAAACACCAGAAGCCACTTTTACCTATTCCTAAGAGAAGAAAAGCACAGATCATTCAATTGGTCTCACAAAAGAAGAAAAAAAGAATATGAAGAGAGAAGAAAGGCACCCCATGCCAAACTTCGAAAAACTCTAGCAGACCATAGTACTATAAGTTATCGCTCTACTTTTCAGTCTCATCAGGTGTAAAATAGAAATAAAAGTATCTAACTTAGAAGGTTGTTGCTAAAAGTAAGTGATTAATATAATACTTGACCCATATACAGGTACTCAATAAACTTAAAACATACTTAGCTGCTATGAAAAATATCCCAAAATAATCATATTTGTGTGAGACTGCTAGGATGAATATTAATTCTCTAGTTTCTAAAAGTTGATCTTGTATAATCTTTAAATAGTTAACTAATATGAGGAATTTTTCTCTTTTTTAAATTCAGATGGTTGGTATGTTGCTTTTACATTATTTACTTGTCTTCACCATCTTAGAGATGATCTGTGCATTCGTAATTATCATCTGGATGAACACAGCATTTCATAATGAAGAATGCAGTGGAGAACGTGAGTAATCTTATTTCTGGCTGTCAAATCAAGACAAAACAGTTTCTTTTAATGAAATTTTTCTGAGAGTCTAAAGTTTAAAATTGGGGAACAGAAGTCTTTCTCTAAAGCAGTGTTGTTTTTCAACCTTTTTTATTTCACAGCACATTTGCACCTATAGTTATACTTCCACAACCCATTTAAACTATGTTGATCCAAAAAAAAGAGTATATATATAGATATATGTGTGTGTGTGTGTGTGTGTGTATACTTTAGTTATACTTCCTCCACAACCCATTTAAACTGTGTTGATCCAAAAAAAAAAAAAAGAGTATATATATACTTATACACACACACATATTATATGCTTACTGTACTATGAACATTCAAAAATAATTTAATTAATGATCTTTAAAATTTTTCACAGCACACCTAAAATCCTCTCATGGCACACCAGTGTGCCACAGCACACTGGTTGAAAATCACTGCTCTAAAGTAAAGAGCTACTACTAAAAACATGCTGAAATGTGTTCTGCTTGATAGTGTATGAAATTAAAGTAAGACATCTTGCCCTGTCAGGATTTCCCCAGGAGAGAAATTTAGACTTACAGCTCTATCTCAAGAGATTAACAGAGGTATCAGAGGTCATACCAGTGATATGCAGACACTAAATGCATCTATCTATTCAGTTGACATGGCTGAATCTTGGTAAGAACAGTGATCATATTTTGTGACCCTGTGCAGAAAAGGGGAACAAACCAGAGTGGAAGTGATGGAGATTGAGGAAATAAATCAGAAGAGAAGACACAAGAGAGATGAAAGATGGGGTTGGGAGGTCTGACTCAGCTGATGGCTGCTACCAGCACCAAAACACAAAATTAGCTTTATTTTATAGTATCTTGGCAGAGTTGTTTAGGGGGAAGTAGCATAGACTAAAGACATAGTTTTGGTCTTACAATATGATTAGAAAACATAAATAAATCATCCTGTTAATCATTTCTACTTAACTTCATTAACATATGTTAAAAAGTAAAAAAGGAAAGTTCACAAGGATTTCTGCATAGTTCCTAAATATTAACTAGATGAAGAAAAAGCTTCTGGCACTAGGGAGCATGAAGAAAGGAATATGATAGTTTGGGGAAAGGAGAAGTAGTTGGAGGGTCATTCTCTGAATGCTTTCCAGGCTGTGTGGGGCCCTGCTACCTCATGGCCCACTCTCCACAATCATACTTTCTCTAGTCATTGGAAAACAGAGATTAATCAGCAACGAACAAGGCTAGAGACAGAGAGAATTAGGTGGTTGCCCCAAGAGACCAGCCAAGTGATGGGTACCTAAACTTAGACAATGGTGAATAAAGAGAAGAAGATAAAGGACATTTAGAAAGTTTACTAATACTGTATATATATTAGTTTCACACTCAATCTTGCTAGATAACTAAGATCTTATATTAACTCTTAGTTTCATAAAAAGCTTATCCTTTATTTCTAATTCCTATACTGCTTGATAACTGTTGAACACAGCCTTAAATACCAATATGTATTTCATTTGATTAGAAAAGTATTTTCATAATGTTCATGTATCTTCAGTTTAGTGTATATGTGTGCTTATACAGCATAATATTATGCATAAAAACAAAGGATATTAAAAAGTGGTTTTGCTCATGAAAAGAATGATGCTGTTTCCATTAGAATGCCTTCTGCAATGACTCCCAGAAGTCCTATAACCTGAGCCAGATAGCTGTGCACACCACTGGTTGATCAGATATTTCCTTTATGACCTAAAACATGATGTAGAGGACCTAAGAGAAATCTCTGGACTCATCAGAATCCAGCTGAAGGATAAAGTCAATTTGAGAAGAATAATATTTTAGTTTAGTACGGTTGTTGTTTGTTGAAACCTCTGGTTTCTGACAGGCCATAGGTTTGATGTGTCTTTGGTGAGGTTCCTGGGGCAGAGTAGGTGATGTCTTCTCAGTATAGTTTTGATGTTCACATTCTAGGTTTACATATTTGTTTGTTGTTTTGTTTTGTGTGTGTACATGTGTGTCTTGTTTTGGCACGATGATTCAAGACAAGGCCCTTAATTTAGAATAAAAGAAGGACTAACTTGTTATTCCTCAACCCACTTCAGGTGTCTTCACCTCAGAAGATTTAAGAGCAAGTTCCCTGGAAATCACTTCATAATTTTCCAACAGCCAATGTGACTCCAGTCAAACATAAAAGATAAATTGTGAATTAGTGAAGAACTCCATAACTTTTTTTCAAGAGCCTCATGGAAAATGCCTTCTAATGAAGTCCGTTTCTAATGGAGTATGACAATACTCCTTTTTCTTAGTTCTTCAATAAAGGATGCAATTTGATCGCAGTTGATTCTTCCCTTTTTTAAAGCCAATATGAGACCAGGCTCAGTGGCTTATGTCTGTAATCCTAGCACTCTGGGAGGCTGTGGGTAGATTGCCCGAGCTCACAGTTTTGAGATCAGCCTGAGCCAAAGCAAAGACATGGTCTCTAAAAATAGCTGGACATTGTGGCAGGTGCCTGTAGTCCCAGCTACTTGGGAGGCTGAGGCAAGAGAATCACTTGAACCCAAGAGTTTGAGATTGGTGTGAGCTGTGACACCACAGAACTCTACCAAGGGCGACATATTGAGACTCTGTCTCAAAAAAAAAGCCTTAATATGGGTTAATATGGATAAATATAGCCTCTCTTACTCCAATGGGAGTTGAACACCCACTTTATCTCGGATTGGAAGAAATGAAATTGGCTTGGATGAAGAAACTCCTTCATTCAAGAGAACACATACTCTGACTTGAAAGTAGGCATAATGCCAATGTAGCAACAGCAAGGCTCTTGATTTCTCTTTACTTCTGTTTCCTCAGCTGCAAAACAGAAATAATAGTCCCTACCCTACAGAGTAGATGGGAGGATAAAATGACAATACATGATTTAAAAAGCTCATAATTCCTGACTCATAGTAATCCCTCAAAAAATTATTTATTATTTATTAGCCCTATCATTATATCAATAGCATGATGGCATGGGAAGCCACATTGAATATTTTCTTATCTGCCAAGAATTGTTGACTACAGCCGACCTCTGAAAACATAAAATGTATCTAATATTTTAAGTGCAGAAAACCACCTGAGGGCTTATTGAAAGGAGCTGTTATGTACTGAATTGTGTCCCCCAAATAGGATGTTGAAGTGCTAACCCCAAGAACCTCAGAATTTGACCTTATTTAGAATAAATCTTTATAAAGCCAACCATGTTAAAATGATGTCTTTAGGGTATACCCTAATTCAGTATCACTGGTATCCTTATAAAAGGGGGACAACTGGACACAGACACAGCCATATACAGAGGGATAATGATGTGAAGACACACAGAAAGAATATCATGAAAGATGGAAGTGATGAATGTGCAAGCCAAGTAATGCCAAACATTGCCAGCAAACCACCAGAAGCCAAAGGGAGGTAAGGAAGGATCATTCTTCTACAGGTTTCAGAGGGAGCATGACCTGCCAGTACCTTTGTTCAGGAACAGTGAGACAATACTTTTCTGCTGTTCTAAGCCACTCAGTTTGTGATACTTTGTTGTAACAGCCCTAGGAAACTGATGCAGGTGCATTTTCACTATGTGAGCATCACAGCTTCCTAACTTCCTAGATGATGTTAGTTGCTGTGAAAGGAGGTTATCCTCACACCCAGCATCCCACAGGGGAAGCATAACATGGGAATGTTTCTACCCTATGGAGCTGGAGAGGAGAGGAAAAGCAGCTTTGGTAAGTTTGTGAGTGTCGACAGGAACTACCACATTCCCCACTGAGAATCCTTGGGACTGAAATAGGACTGGCTGTCCTGCTCCAGAACAACCAGGGCAATATCCAGCAACATTAAGAGAAGGCATGGCTCTGTGGCCATGCAGACAGGGAGGATGGACCACCCCCAGAAAGTCAGAGCTTGTAAGAGGTATGTCAGTGTGATTCAACACAAAATGAATAACACCTACTCAGTCTATTTGGATATAACTGAGGAACCTGGGAGCTAGCCTACACGATATCACCAAGTAGGTCCTCAGTCTCCAGCCTAAACTCTGAAAGGGGCCTTTGTAAGGTTGTAGGAGATAGGCCACATTTACAAAGCCTAAAGCTTTGGTGAGGGGCTATCTCTACTACCTGGGCACCCCAATTCAATCACCCTACCAGTTCTGAGGACCTACTTGGTGAGATAGTGCAGGCTTGTTCTGTTTTGATATCAGCCAACCTCTACACTTTCCTAAGAAACTGCCCTATTAGATTTAAATCCCTACTGTGAATAGATACAAACAGCTGTGGCACCCAGCCCCCCAGTTCTTTTCCACTGCAGAACTTCAAGGTGAAACCTCAGAATGTCCCAGAGTAGACAGCCCCAGACTTGGGTTCCTACCAAATTGTCTCGGTGCAAACCCTGCCCAACATAGAGGGATTCAAGGACAATTCAAAGCAAAGGGATTCAAAGCACAATTGGAGCCAGGGATCCACACTCCCACCTGCGAGACTCAGTCCACACTATTGTCTGCTTCTCTGCTCACAGGCCCATCTGGAGCCAAGGATAACATCCCCACCCACCAGTCTCAGTCCACACACAGCTAGCCTCTGGAGTCTAGTAGTGTATGGAGGTAGGTCTGGAGTAGTGCCTGCCAAACCAGTTGGAGTCAGAGGACCACAACCCCTTTTGCGAGTTTCAGTCCACTTCCTGGCAAGCCTCTGTTTGCAGACTCTGTTGGAGTCAGGGCACCGGGTCTGCCTCTGGTCTCAATCCACACACAGCTAGCCTCTGCTTGCCAGACCAGTTGGAGTCAGGGGACTGCAACCCCCGCTTGCCAGTCTCAGTCCACTGCCTGGCAAGCCCTGTTTGCAGGCTCTGTTGGAGTCAGGGTACCTGGCACTAGCCCCTGCCCTCTTTTCTCAGTCCACACAACTAGCCTATGCTTGCTAAAGCAGTTGGAGTCCGGGAACCATGCCTGGCAAGCCTCTGTTCTCAGAGTCTGTTAGAGTCAGGGCACCATACTCTGTCTGCAGGTCTCAGTCCTCACCTGGTAAGCCTCTGCTCAGCATCCCTGCTGGAGGCAGTGGAATACCCCCTAGCCCTCAGGGCTTTGTTCACACCCAATAAGCCACTGCTTGAGGGTTCTGTTGGAATCAGGAGACCACGCTCTTGCTCTCAGGTTGCTGTCCAAGCCTATTAAGCCTCTGCTCACAGGCCCAGCAGGGACCAGGTCTGTCTGCCAAACTCAGTCCACACGGGGCAACAACTCTCCTGCTGTGGGTGCTGTCAGAGCCAGGTGTTCTGCACCCCATCCCAACAGAAACAGCCCAAACCAAGGGTCAACACTACCACTGGCCACACATAGTTATAACCAGGAGACTGTTCCTCCTCCGACTGAGTGTCCCTTTCTTCCCACCCCCTCTTTCTTCCCTGTTAGTCACAGATTTTGTCCTGATGGTTGGCAGTCCACACTATGCTCAGGTCTCTCGGGACAAAACCAAACACTCTGTGCTCTACAGGGGACAGAACTTCAGACTGCCATGTGAGGGGGGAAGGGTGGACAGGGAATTTGGACTTGTGGGGAAAAATATCTGTTCAATTTTATGCCTGGTGGGATGGTGTCTAGGTTCATAAGTGGGACCTCCCTGGAGAAAGACCTGGAGTTTAGCAGCTCTCTCCAGTGATGTGAAATGAGAGGTCTTTTGTTCCCTGCTCATTCACAGATAGCCTGTGGCAGGACTCCATTTTCGGGGAGGCTTCTCCCATCCTCTAGTCTATAGGCTTTGTATCTGTAATTTGTTTTCTTGAATGCTCTTCCTTGGAGTTACAGCTTGCTGAACTTCTTTCTTGACTCAGCTCCCCGTCTTTGACTTCGTACAGTCTGATTCCATCCAGTTTTTCTTCCTTTGCTCAGGAGCTTCTGACAAAGGTTGTTTCCAGTCAGCCATCTTCCTAGAATTCCTGCAATTGGCTTTTGAAAATGCAAATTCTGATTGCCAAAAAGCCGTGGCCAGTCTTAAAAGTCAGGATGATGTCACCCTTGACCAATACATTCGCGTCTGTCCTGAAGTTGGCTTGGGCACTTTCCAAGCTAATTTACTGGCATTGGCACCAGAGGCTAGCAATATATGACCTAAATGTTATAATTGTGGAAAATTTGGCCATGTCTGAAAAAAATGTAAGAAAGGCAAAAGTGAAACTAAGACTAAGCCACCAGGCATTTGTCACCAATGTGGTAAGGGCAGACATTAGACTAGTGAATGCTGGTCAGTCAAAAATAAAGATGGCAACCCCCTCCCTACCTACAGTCCAGGACCAGGGAAACTCCAATGGGGGGCTAACTCAAAGCCATAAAACCCCAAATTAAAGCTGTCCCACTCAGCAGTTCCCAGTGAGCAATGGCCAGGCTCATGCTCAGATGAATCAAAATGAAGCTCTCCCAATAAAATTCATGTCCAAGACTTATTTCACACCACTCAAGGAAATGCTGTATTAGATTTACCCATACTAACAAACATTAATTTGAACAGTGAAGAATTTCCTAAAAAATTACCCACTGGAGTTTATGGTCCTATACCTTCAGGCACTATAGGATTAATTTTAGGAAGAAACAATTTAACTATAAAAGGACTTTATGTACATCCAAGAATAATTAATGAGAATTATAAAGGTAAAATTCTAATAGTAGCCTTTGCCACAAAAAATGTCTAGCTATCCACAGGACAGCGTGTGGCTCAGATACTGATTTTACCTTATCATAAAGATACAACAGCTCCTGTTACTAGAGAGGGTGGCTTTGGAAGCACAAGAAAACAAGTTTTTTAACGTATTTTCCTAAATGATGCTCGCCCCCAATATAAAGCGACATTTGAGAACAACATTCAAATTGAAGAACTAGTGGATACTGGAGCAGATGTCTCTATCATTGCTTCTCACATGTGACCTGAATTTTGGTCAAAAGTTCATGTGAGAGCTACTTTTGTTGGGCTTGGAACTATGACTAATATTGAGTGAAGCACTTCTGAATTACATTGTAAAGGGCCTGAAAGACAAGCGGCTCACATCCAACCTTATGTTGCACCCATAGCTATCACCCTGTGGGGTCGAGACTTATTACAACAATAAGGAGCTATGTTAACTATCCCCACAACTTCAAAAGCCACAAAAAAATATTATGTTTAACATGGGCTTCGATCCAACTCAGCCCACCCCTTCCAGGGAGCCTAAAGTAACTCAAATTGGTCATGACAAAACAGGCCTAAAGCTTCCTGCATTATCAGAGAATTTTTCCTAAGGGCTGCTGCTCAGCACTTCACCCTTTCCTTGCAGTGGAAAACAGACAAACTGGTTTGGATGGAGCAGTGGCCCCTTCCTCTAGTAAAATTAGAAGCACTACATCAATTAATTAATGAATAATTACAAGCTGGGCACATTGAACTCAGTTCTAGTGCATTGAACTCACCAGTTTTTGTGATAAAAAAGAAATCAAGTAAATGTAAAATGTTAACAGATTTTAAAAGAATTAATGCTATCATTCAGCCAATGGAATATTTACAACCTGGAATTCCTAATCCAACTTTAATTCCGAAACATTATCCCATTATTATTATTAATTTAAAAGATTGCTTTTTTAACATTCATTTGCACTGTAAGGATGCAAAGCATTTTACTTCTACCATTCCAGCTTTAAACAATGAAAAGCCCACCAAAAGATACCATTGAAAAGTATTACCTCAAGGAATTCTCAATAGCCCCACCTTGTGTCAGTTGTTTATAAATCAACCTTTAGAAGAGCTTAGAAAATCTTTTCCAGAAACATATGTTTACACTATATAGATGATATATTACTAGCTCATCCCAACTCTAACAAATTACAAAAATTATATCAATTAGCATGTTCAAAATTTAAGGAATATGGTCTTCAATTAACAGAAGATAAAGTTCAAACTCAAAAGCCTTGGGAATATTTAGAGTATCATATTTCTGCTCAAAATATTGTTCCTCAAAAAATCGAAATTAAAAGAGACTCTCTTCAAACTTTAAATGACTTTCAAAAATTATTAGGTGATATTAATTGGGTAAGACCAACTCTAGAAATCCCCACTTATTCTCTTACTAATTTATTTTCCATTTTAAAAGGAGATCCTGATCTCCATAGCCCTAAACTTAGCTTACTCCTGAAGCTAAGAAAGAATTACAATGGATTGAGGAACATATTCAGGATTCTCAATTAAATTTTCATATTTATGTTTTTCCATCAATGCACTCTCCTACAAGATTGATTGTACAAGAAAACAGCTTTCGTTGAATGGTACTTTTTACCTAACAAGGCATCTAAAATGATGGAAACTTACAGACAAAAAATGACTTTCTTAATATTAAAATGAAGATAGCACTTAAGACAATTAGTAGGAAGAAATCCAGAAAAAATTGTTGTTCCTCTAACTAATAATCACATTTCTATTTACTTACATTAAATACTTATTAACAAATCACATTATCAGATTACATTAGAGTAATAGATAATCATTTTCCTCCATATAAAAGAATTCAATTCCTTAAAAATATTTCTTAGATTTTACCTAAAATAGTAAAATTAGAACCTATACCCAATACAGAGACTTTTTACACAGATGCAAACAAAATAGGAATTTCAGGATATTTAGGCCCCAATAGTCATAAAGTACAACAATCTCCTTATTCATCTGTACAAAAAGCAAAATTGTTTGCTATTACATTACTTTTGACAAATTTTCCTGTTCAACTGATCAACATCGTATCTGATAGCATAATACTCACATTGTGCAAACTATTGAAACTGTTAATTTACCATTTAATTCACAAGAACTTACTTTGTTATTTCTATCTCTCCAACAATTAATTAAAAACAGATCTGAGACTATATATCTATTACCCATGTCAAATCTCATTCCAATTTGCCAAGACCCATTATATTGGGCAATCAAACTATTGATCAATTAGTAGGCTCAGTTTTATCTACTCAACATGAGCATTCCTTACATCATACTAATGCTCAAACTTTAAAAAATAATATTTTATGACAAACTGCAAGGGCTATAATACACTCTTGCCTTACTTGTTAACCTTTAACATTTCCACATTTTCCCATGAGAGTTAATCTAATAAATTGTGACAGATGGATGTCACTCAATTCCAAGAATTTGGAAGATTAAAATACATCCATCATTCTGTAAATACTTATTCTCATTTTTCATGGGCTTCAGCAATGACATCTAAAAAAGTGGATGCTATAATTTCTCATTTACTAGAAGCTTTTTCAGCTATAGGCAAACTTCTAACTATAAAAACAGATAAAGGTTCTACCTATATTTCTAATAAATGTCAAGCCTTCTTTAAATTACATAATATAAAACATATCACTGGTATTCCTAATAATAACAAGGACAAACCATCATTGAAAGACAAAATCAAACTTTAAAAGAAATGCTTTTAAAACAAAAAAAGGGGGAGAGCAGTATAATATCACCCCAAGAAATAGATTATCTTCAGCTCTTTTTACTTTAAATTTTTTGGAGTGGCGCCTATGGCTCAAGGAGTAGGGCACCAGCCCCATATACCAGGGGTGGTGGGTTCAAGCCCAGCCCCAGCCAAAACTGCAAAAAAAAAAAAAAAAAAGTAAAAATTTAACCAAAAAAAATTTTTCTGAACATGAATGAAAAAAATGAGACTCCAGCTCATAAGCTTTGGATAAAAATTACATCTCCTCCATTAAATCAGCCAGTTTTTATAAAGATACCTTAACAAACTCATGGACATCAGCAGAAGTTATATGCTGGGGAAGAGGTTATGCTTATATTTCTACAGGAAATACTAAACTTTGGGTTCCAGATAAAAATTTTAAATTCCAAGATGGCCCTCCAAACATGTCACTGGAAGCCAGAGACACAAATGATGTCCTGACTGAACAACATAAGATTGGCACCAACAAAGAAGGAGAGACAGTCACTGCTGCCCTGGACAAAAGAAGCACCTCTAATGACTTGGAGTCAGGTAAAGAAATTGTGCCATCAAGCTGAGGAACTAGTGAATTATACCCACCAGCAGATGAATACTGCCAACTTATTTCTAACAGTGATGGCCCCTCTGACTGTTCAGACTCAAGGACAAAAATATGAGTATTGGACCTATGTACCTTATCCTCCTTTACTTTGAGGTGTTAGCTGGTTGGAACCAATGGTTCCTATCTATGTTAATGACTCTTCATGTCTTCCCAGTCCTTATGGCACCCAAGGGCCATTCCAGCCTAGTGAGAAAGGCATGATAATATCTAATTATAGTACTGGAGTGATTGTTCCACCTATTTGTTTTGGAAATCATCCTCATTGTCTTAATATGGATGTTCAATCTTGGGTCAGTTTGTATAAACATAGATCTAAAAATCAAATATTAAGATCTGAAATCTTTATGCTGAGTGCTTATTCTTTAGATAAGTATCACATTAATAATATTCCTTCTGACCCAGAATTACCATCTTGTATGATGCATTCATTTTTAGAAATCCATGATTCAGTACATTGGACTAAATGTAAAGGAGACTTTCCTTATATGCTTATAAATACTACAAATGGTGAAGTAGATTGGGGACCTTTGACCTTTATAGAAACAGCATCTGAAGCACATGTGCCTTTAAATGTTCAACAAGATAAAAGTGAAGTGGCAATAAGTACATCTCACTACATGTCTTAGAGCAAGGGTGAGTTGTCACCCCCGTCACCTGGCATTACCACCTATCCAAAACAACCACACTTGTGGAAGGCTAGAGCCTTACAAACTGTAAAGGCTTGGACTGGAGGATTATACTATATCAAAAACCTCCAAAAATATGAAGTGAAGTTTGTGGTAAATGACACCAAATACATCTAAGATCCAAGCCTGTTTGCAACTTCCTTTTGTACGGCTAAAAAGAAATGTTGCTTAGAATAAATTAACAGGAGAATCGTATTATTACACTTGTCAAATATTTACTTGTATTAACAATTCTTTAAGTTTTAATCCATCTAAGGAGCAGTTGTATTTGCTGAGAGCACACACAGGAGTGTGGCTGCCAATCAATCTGACCAGATTGTAGTAGGAATCACCAGCCCTGTCCATTCTACAGCTGCTGGTGGATAAGATCCTAAAGAGAAGCAAGAGCTTCATCAGCCTACTTATTACTACAATCTTGGAGATCATTGCTGTTATTGCTACAGCTGCAACAGCTAGTATTGCTTTGACTGAAAATATAAAAACTCAAAACTTTGTTGCCAATTGGCATAAGGACTCTGAACAATTATGAACTGCTCAAAAACAAATTGACACGGAAATTTAAAATAAATTGTCAGATTTAGAACAAACTGTTGTTATACTAAGAGATGAATTGGGTAGTGTAAAGAAACAGATAAAACTTAAATGTGATTGGAATATGACATCTCTTTTTATTACTCCTGTTATGTATAATGCAACTAAGTCCCCTTTGAAAAAAGTAAAAAAAATTGTTAAATCATGAGAATCTTACTGCTGATATTGTGAATTTACAACATGAAGTTTATTCTACCTTTCAACACAAGTCGGAAAAGGTAGATGGAAATGCAATTCTGAAAGGAATTGCTGATGAAATAGAACAAATGAACCCATTACCAAAAATTAATAGTTTGATTGGAATTTCTGCTAGATCATTTACATTGTTATTAATTTTATGTTTAATTTTATATATTGAGTGTAAGAGACTTAATCAAACTAAAGAAGAAAATGAAAAACATGCTACAGTTTTTACAATAATGATGAGTGATTTAAATGCCCAAGACTATTTTTTAAAAAACAGGGAATTTAGGTGAAAGTTCTATAAGCAAGCCTTTAAACAAGTTCCATTTTGTGAGAGTAAGTTTGAAGTCCTTTGTGAGTTGGTATGTTAAGTATCTTGGATAGAGCTTTCTATGTGGCTTAGGAAATAATCATGTAGAAATGATTTATGACCTTGCCTCGGAAGGGCTAGCCTGCAAACAGGAACTGGCATATCTAGGAATCTCCAGACCACTTCTTAAGATGGAGAACTACCTCCAAATGGTCTAGTAAAAGACAAGCATTCAAACAGCTTATTCTCCCGGAAACTTGTTTTATGGTCTTGTTTTTCATTATAAAATTTAAGAATAGTGGAATGGTTATCAGTTAATTAACAGACTCCTTGATGTTAGGCAGTGTTAGGCTTGTGTCATGAAGTCTTGAGTCACTTATTATGCTCACTTGTTGTGCTATGCCTGTGTCAGGAGGTTGTAAATCACTTGTTTATTAATTAATAATGTATATGTGTAGAAGGGTCTATATAAGCATCGGTTAAATAAAGTACTTTGCTATATTGCCAGAGAGAGCTTCCAGTCTCCTTATTCTTTTTTTTTCTTTTTTTGTTTTATTTACTTTATTTTTTTATAATTATTTTTTATTAAATCATAACTTTGTACATTGATACATTTATGGGGTTCAGGGTCTCCTTATTCTTTTTGACACTTCTCTGCAGAACCTACCTCTGCTGCATCGCATCACACAACAGCCAGGGCCAGGTTTGAACCTGCCACCCTCAGTATATAGGGCCAGTGCTCTACTCACTGAGCCACAGGTGCTGCCCTAAATTCTGATCTACTTATATGTAAAGTTCTTATAAAAATGTACAAACATCTATTACGTCTACTGGTTTATTCAGGTTTAAGATTTTATGGAATGAAATAGATACTTTACTATAAATTCATTTTATTTACCCTTTATATTACAGTTAGGCATTACATTGATTTCTTTCAAGTTAAGTAGATCTTTTTATATGTGATTTCCATTTCAGGATATTGAAGGAGTTAAGGAAATTTCCCCCCAAAATAAGATTTCTTGGTATAAAGAATATTTTGAATTAAAGGCCATTCATGATCAGAAAACATTGGAAGAGGCCTTTCCTCTATCTACATAAAACCTGAGTAACCTGAGCGGGAATCAAAAAAGGTTGTTGGGGGTGGTGCCTGTGGCTCAAAGGAATAGGGCACTGGCCTCATATACCAGAGGTGGCAGGTTCAAACCCAGCCCAATCAAAAACTGCAAAAAAGGGGGGGGGGAGGCTGTTGAATTTCTTATTATATGCTAATAGACCTGGTCCCAAGGTCATTTGTAGCACAATACCTGTCTCTCAGGTTAATCTACAAATCAATCTATTTTCGCCTATCTATATATCCCCCTAGCAAACATTTGCTGCACCTATACTTCCCACATTCTCCACTCCCCCTTCCAAAAGGCATCTATAAAGGTCTCTGACTATCACTGGGACTTTGAGTAATCATTCTTGTGATTTCCCTCCACAAGCATGGTATTTGAAAATAAATCATCTTCTTATAAATCTACCATAATTGTGAGTTGATCTTTCAATGAACCAACCAAGGGAAATGGGTAGGTCTCATCATGATCCCTACAGTATAATGTATTGGCAGGATCTCAAAGCCACTAAGCTCTCCCAAAAGCCACAGCAGAAAGATTGGAAATCTGACACCAGCTGACATGTGGTAAGATATTTTACTTACCAGTTGGTCTCCCAGTCTTCCTCTCTCTGGGGGCTCCAGTTGAACAGATGATTAAAGATCTTGTCCTTTCCATATTTAAGATTAATGAGAAAAGCATTTTTGTTGGTGACTAATCTTATAAGTGACTCTGGCATTGGTATATTTTTAGGTACGGTGTAGTTTATAAATGTTCACATTGTTTGATTCCATCTCTCAGAAATAGATTTTAATTGCTGTCATTGTTATTGCTTGTTTTTGTTTTGTTTCTTGTCTTTCTGTGTCATTTTGTCAAAAGAGGGCTGCCATAGGGTGGAACTTGGACTAGCTCCCCATCGGCCAGACTTTCATACTGACCCTGCATATTAGCCAGTTACACAGTTCTGACTAGTCTGGCATTTTTTAAGACAAATGTTATTGCAGGTCCCTGAAACCAAAAACATATGAGGTTTCCTCTTGTCTTATTTTATGTCTCTGAGCTTGACTTTGTGACTGAATGAGAATTCTCTCCTCAGTCATTGCCATCTGGGGAGCATGTTTTTTTTGAACATGTTTTGTGAACACATCAGGTGGCCAATCTGTTAAGACTGGGACTCCAAGACATGTAAGATTCTAATCAGCACACTGTGTGTACCAAACATGCCAACCTCTGAGGAGTGAGTCTTTTGTCATCGTCTATTGTAACACAAGCCTATTTGTGAGAGTAAATTTTTGGGAATCTTTTAATGGCCTTTTCTATGAAGAGGCATTGGGCCTTATAAAGAGACATTGAATTGAATCACTTTTGAAACAAACATACCATTGTGATTAGTGGCCAAGGATGGATCCTTTAAATTTACAAAAAAACTTATGAATTTTCTTAAAACTTTCAGAGATCTTGTACTTGAAATAATTATATTATATTAATACAGAATTAGATTAAAAGAAAAACACATAATGTTATAGCTAGCCCTAAAGATTCTTGCAACAAAATTGAAAAGCAAATAACTGATGTAAAATAAAAAAATCTTTTGAACACTGCCCCTGTAAGAATAACGATGGG
>NW_003852649.1:916431-918704 GCF_000181295.1 Otolemur garnettii | reverse complement strand
TACAAGAAACAAGGTTACACTGATTGCATTTGTTAGGTAAAGTCCCTCTTACAATTGTGCCTTGCCGCCAAAAAGTGTGTCACTCACCGAGACCCCACCCTTCTCTCTCCTTCCCTCCCTCTGTTCTTCCTTTCAATGTAGATGAAAACTCTATATTTTCATCTCAGCAGCCCTAAGTTTGATTCTTGAATGGAGAATGAACCTGTTATAGTTTGATATTTATAACTTAAACAATTCATTAGTTCTTTTCTCTTCTGTGCATAACTTTTGCTTTCCTATATTCTATAGAGATATAAAAGAGTTTTAAATATTTATATATAAATGATCAACAGAAAAACTGGGGCCTAAACAATATGACTGAACAAAATTATAAATTATATCTTTCTTGTTCATAACTAGTAATCATAGTCATAACTAGTAATACCTTTCTTTTGTGGATATTGCAAAAACTGTTCTTCACCTCTTAAGATACTTCTTACAATTTAGTTACATAATAACCTTGATTAAAGCTTGTTGGTTCTATTTACAAGATTAAAAGTTCAGCTGTTTGTATTCAGTAACGTTTGCTCCATTCATCTTCTCTCCTTTCTACTCTTTCCTCTGTGGATCATAAAATTCTGGCCAATCAAAAATGGTCAACCATTCAAACTATATTTAAGTAAGGCAAATACTGAGCTGTAGCCAATCCAACTGTTTTTATACCTCACTTTGTGTCCATGCATCTTCTCAATATTAGAGTCTCTCTAAACCACTTCTAATTCAACTGACCAGTTTATGAAATACCCTTTGCTCATTTTAACTCTGTTAAATTTAATTTTTATGAAAAGTAGATTTTGAGATAAAACACCCAAAGACTCCCGGAAATAGAGAGCCCAAATACCAAAATCCCAGTAAGGTACCTGCTGAACCTGATCACTCTTTCACTCCAACTGAAACCTTTGGGTAATTTCTCTTTCTGATTCCAAGATACCACAGATTTCTGTTTTTCACTCTTGAGTTTTTTTTGAACAAAAATTTTAATCCTGTTTTAAACAGTAACAGAAACTAAAATAAGTCTAAAATTAAATAATTTGATAATTAAAAATTTAATTTAAAAAATTTAAATTAAATTATTGAAAGCCTCAAATAGCTGCATCAGGCGAAAACAAACAGTATTTAACTATACTTGGAAAAGTGCAAACTCCAGCTTTTAGAAATTTACAAAAATTTCTATGTTTTCTCCCTTTGTTCCTTTTTCTTATATATTTAAGTAAAAAAAAAAAAAAAATCATTGCCTGGGCAGCATCTGTGGCTCAAAGGAGTAGGGTGCCAGCCCCATATACCAGAGGTGGCATGTTCAAACCCGGCCTCAGACAAAAAAAAAAAAAAGAAAAAGAAAAAAAATAATTGCCAAAATTAATCATGAAAATCTGAAAACTAAAGGCAAAATTTATAGTAAAGATAGCATCTTTAATTTCTAAAAAAAAAAATAAAAAGAAGTGAGTACTCTACTTTCTGGCATATGTAAGTATTAGATTCCTAAAAACAACAAATGCTTACAAAAATGGCAAAACCTTACAAAAAGTTGTTGCCTAGCTAGTAATTACTTAAAACAATAAAATAAGTAATTCAAAGATTGAGTCTGAATTTAAAAACTAGTAATATTTAAAAGCCAATGAATAAAAATGATTTATAAAAACCATTAAATCTATAATATCAAATAAATTACATATTAAGCTAAGCAGACTCCCTGGTCCCCTTTTCTTTTAACTTTTTGACTTGTACTTACCTCCAATCATATGGAGATGTGTGCAAATGGAGGATGATTTTTAAAAATGCATATAGTTAGTCTTGCCCTGAGATCTACAAAAATCTCAACCGAATTATTTCCCAGTGTACTATTTATAAATCTCATCAAATCTCTGGAGGAAATTAGTCCCTAAAAGCTCAAGCTATCCCTTTTTAACACTCCAAATTGATTTTACAGATTTACTTCCAGATTCAAGCTTTTCTCACTGTTGTTTATTATTTAATGGATAAACTAAATGTTATTTAACTAGATATGCTGATACTATAAAAAGTAGTTAAAAGAATTAATAACTGAGATTATCTCATGTTTTAATATTCCTTTATAGATTAAGTCAAATCAGGGGACTCATTTTAAATCACTTATTTACAAAGACTTTAAGATACTGGCTCAGCGCCTATAGCTCAACTGGCTAAGGCGCCAGCCACGTACACCTAAGGTGGTGGGTTCGAATCCCCAGCCCGGACCCGCCAAACAACAATGACGG
>NW_003852649.1:911880-915089 GCF_000181295.1 Otolemur garnettii | reverse complement strand
AAAAAAAAAAAAAAAAAAGAA
The DNA here is from genome assembly GCF_000181295.1 of Otolemur garnettii. Lineage (NCBI taxonomy): Eukaryota > Metazoa > Chordata > Mammalia > Primates > Galagidae > Otolemur > Otolemur garnettii. The sequence continues at coordinate 915,068 of NW_003852649.1, read as the reverse complement.
GACATGTGCTGTCACCTTACTGGAGATGTCTTTATAAAGTACTATTAACTGGCTTGGCGCCTGTGGCTCAAGCAGCTAAGGCGCCAGCCACATACACCTAAGGTGGCTGGTTCGAATCCCCAGCCCAGGCCTGCCAAACAACAATGATGGCTGCAACCAAAAAATGGCCAGGCACTGTGACGGGCACCTGTAGTCCCAGCTACTTGGGAGGCTGAGGCAGGAGACTCATTTGAGCCCAGGAGTTGGAGGTTGCTGTGAGCGTGATGCCATGGCACTCTACCCAGGGGGATAGCTTGAGGCTCCGTCTCAAAATAAATAAATAAATAAATAAAGTACTATTAACCAACCACCTATACTGTCATAAAAATGAAAAAGACATCCTCCTGGATTCCTATGAACCATACCAAACTACACTGACAATTAGAGGATGACTCCTACAGGTGACCTGAAAATAAAGATTTCCAGGATCAGTTTCCAGGCCCCTGAAACAGATGACTTCATGAAGTACACAGCTTTTCCCAAAATTATAGATCAAGAAACTCCATTCCTTTATCTATATTCCTTGCCTTTTAAAACCCCCAATGGTCATTTTTAAACACCTTTTCCTTTAAGCATCCCTCACTTTCAGAAATAACACATTGGAAGCTGAGTGAAGTTTGCCTCAATCTATTCCATTCTCTCTCTTTTATCTTCTGCTATAGCTCTTCTTTCAAACTATGCTTTCTCTTACTAACCCTTACTATTTTTCCAGCAGGTCAAGTGCAGATCTGGCACCCCTTTGCACCAGTCTTTCGAACCCTGGCCACACTAACCAGTCCAATTGCTGGTTATTCCAACATCTAAATCATGCAAAGGAACCTGAATTCATTTTTATCTTTTCTAATATGAGCACCTGTTGGAACCAATCTGGAAAACGCACATTTAATGTGGCATCCACAGCCAGAGAAGAAATAACATACTGCTTCACCTGACGGAAAGACAACTGAACATAGGAAAACTTCTGTGAAAAGTCAAAAACTTTTTGCTCAGATAAAGTCACTAGAAATGAATTTTCCCCTCTGCATTAAAAATCAGAATGATGCTAGATCTTTTCTAGGTGGTGTCCTGGAACAATATTATAATCAAACTCTACAGTTTGATTCCACAAATGGCATTCTTGTACCTCTCACAAAGATCATAAATGGTGCCGACACTAATCTTCATATTGACAATATGTATCAAATCACCATTTGTTATGAACAGCCCAAGGCCAGGCCTGTGCAACTTGGAATAGTTCACTCTCTCTTCTTGTTAAACTTCCAGGCACTAATGATTACATTTAGATAGACCAGAAGTCTGGACTGACAGTTAGACAACAGCATTAAGCTGTATAATTGGCAAAACCAGACAAAGTCTTTGATATCAAATTTTTCTCAACCTCTTCTGTTCCCACAAATTGACAAGGACACATGACAACCAGATATGTGAAAATGCCTGTGAGAAGAAGAAAACACAGCAAACTCCAGACTGGAAGTTCATAGGTTCTAACCTGACTCTGTCTATAAATGACACTGGTATTTTTATCTTGTATGATAATAAGGTATACAAATGGTTCCCACCCAAATGGTCAAGATGCTGTAAACTTGGTTATCTGACACTTTCTGTTACTAAATACTCCACTTTGGGGCTGGGTGTGGTGGTTCATGCCTGTAATCCTAGTATTCTGGGAGGTCAAGGCAAGCAGATCGCCTGAGCTCACCAGTTTGAGAACAGCCTGAGCAAGAGCAAGGGCAAGATGCCGCCTCTAAAAATAGCCAGGCATTGTGGTGGGTGCCTGTAATCCCAACTACTCGGGAGGCTGAGACAAGAGAATTGCTTGAGCCCAGGAGTCTGAGGTTGCTGTGAGCTATGACACCACTGCACTCTATTGGGAGTGACAAAGTGACACTCTGTCTCAAAAAGAAAAAAAAAATACTCCACTTTAAATGCCAGTCAAATTACAGACTTGGACTCTTTTGTTCATAAGGTGGTACTTTACAAACATACAAAATATGACATTATAAGAAATTGCCTTGTATATCATAATTCAAAGTTCTTTTCAATGTTCAAGATCCTTTTTCCAACATTTGAAACTTATAAAATTGAAAAAGCAATCATGAATCTCTCCATAGTAATAGAACAAGAGTTTAACATCACCCTGCAGGCATTGGGAACACTTCAAGCAGAGGTTAATAGCCTAGCATCTGTTGTAATTCAAGATCGACACATCCTAGATGCTTTGATGGCTTAACAAGGACAAGCTTGTTGGGGGGGGTGGGGGATGTAGTTTTACGTAAATCAATCAGAGCAAATACAGACTGATCTACATCTCTTAAAAGACAAGATAATTATTCTTCATCAAGTTAGTGAAGCGAAACCGTTCAATTGGGCTGACCTATTCCCAGGAATGAGGTGTTGGGTAAATGTGCTTAAATGTGTTCTTTTATGTTTATTCATTCTCATCCTAATTTATGTTCTTATAACTTTTCAAGCATCTTATTACTAAATTACTAATCTGCTCCCTCTCTCTCCACAGTTATCAACTCAGCTCTTAATGTGTGAAACTTCTAGGGAAGTTCCAGACAAGGGTAATGAAGGAACTAAGGAAATTTCACCCAAAAATATGAATCCTTGGTATAAAGAATTTTTTTTTTTGGTTAAAGTCCCTCTTATAATTGTGTAATTGTGTCCCACCCCCAAGAGGTGTGCCATACACTGTAACCTACATCTCCCACCCTCCTCTCCGCTCCCCACTTGTGGTATAAAGAATATTTTGAATTAAAGGTCATTCATGATCAGAAAACATTGGAAGAGGCTTTTCCTCTATCTATATAAAACCTGAGTAACCTGATTGGGAATCAAAAGGGGCTGCTGACTTTCTTATTATATGCTAATAGGCCGAGCCCCAAGGTCATTTGAAGCACAATACCTGTCTCTCACGTTAATCTACAAATCGATCTGTTTTCACCCAACTACACATCCCCCAGCAACCACTTACTGCACATATACTTCCCACATTCTCCCCACTCCAAAAGGCGTCTATAATAAGGTGACTAGAGTTTAACATTGGTAAAGCAGGACACCATTGGGGGGGTGAGGCCTGGGGGGTGGGGCCTGACAACAATGCAAACTTTGATAAGCAGTTCTCGATAATCAGTTCTCAACAATTA
>NW_003852649.1:903109-909398 GCF_000181295.1 Otolemur garnettii | reverse complement strand
TAATTGTGATGGCTAAAACTTCCATTACAATGTTAAAGAGCAGTGGAGACAATGGGCACCCTTGCCTGGTTCCTGATCTGAGTGGAAATGATTTCAGTTTAACTCCATTCAATACAACATTAACCTTTTCAGCAGCTGAAAACCATATATTTCCTTCCCATTCTCCTGCTGTTCCCTAGCTTGTCATGCATTCTTTCCAAAAATCGGGACTTTTTAAAAACGCCTCAGGATGCTGGACAAATTGTTAAAAATTGGGACTGTCTCGCCAAAAGTGGGATGTCTGGTCACCTTAATCTATAAAGATCTCTGACTATCACTGGGACTTTGGGTAATCATTCTTGTGGTTCTTCCCATGCACATGGTATTTGAAAATAAATCTTTCTCTTATTAATCTACCATAATTGTGAGTTGATCTTTCAACAAATCAACCAAGAGAAAAGGGCAGGTTTTGCCATGATCCCTACAATATGAAAAAGATAACTTTATTTTACCCAAAAAATTTTTAAACGATTTAGAATTTAAAAATCTTCCGATTTTGCCCAATATGGAGGAATTGATATCATATTTACTGATAAATCAACTATAAAAAACTAAGGAAAATAGATGAAACATCAATTGCAGTGTGTGGAAAACATCAATTGCAATGTGTGTGTAGTGTGTAGTGTAGTGTTAGTGAGGGAGTAGATGAAACAAAATAGGCTGGGGTTAATAGGCTATTCTTTTCTACACTTGTATGTGATAGAAATTTTGCAGAATAAAAAGGTTTTTAAATTTAAAAAAAAAAGGAAAGGAAAGAAACATCAATTGTGAGGCACTATACAAAAACAAACAGGAAATTTCAATCCTTTAGAAATCTGGAGATTTGGTGGTGCCTGTAGCACAGCAAGTAGGGTGCCAGCCACATATACCAAGGCTGGCAGGTTCAAACACAGCCTGGGCCAGCTAAAACAATGACACCTGCAACAGCAACAACAAAAAATAACCAGGCATTGTGGCAGGCACCTGTAGCCCCAGCTACTTGGGAAGCTGAGGCAAGAGAATTGCTTAAGCCCAAGAGTTTGAGCTGTCAACTCAATGCCATGGCACTCTTCTTGTTGCTGTGAGCTGCAATGCCATGGCACTCTACCCAGGACAACAGCTTGAGACTCTGTCTCAAAAAAAAAAGGAAAAACAAAAAGAAATTGCGAGTCTCACTTGCGAAAAGAAATTGCACTCACCCAGGTTCCCCTGAGAACATTTTCAGATCATGGCATACTGAAGTTGAACCCAAATAGGTACAGTTGTCTTGTTAGATGGAAGAGGCAGAGATTAAGTGTGTTCTCACTTAAAATTAGGAGTATGGTCATATAGAGTAGTATAGTGGACATTGCAGACTCAGAAGGGGCAAGGGATAAATAATTATGTGTTAGGTACAATGTACACTATTCATGAGATAGATAACACTAAAAGCACAGATTTCACCACTATACAATTTATCCATATAACAAAAAAAAAAAACTGTATGCCCTAAATCTATTAAAATAAAACTTTAAAATATAAAAATAATTGAGAAACAAAGGTCCAGAAATCTGAGACTCTAGATACATTTTCATCCTTTTTGCTTTTAATACCCTTCACTATGAGCCACACTCCAAATATGTCCTGTACTCTCTCTGCTCCAAGACTTTGCCCTGTTCCATACCCTCTGCCTGTAATGACCTTTCTGCTGACCTTTTTAAAAAGATTTTTTCATTATGTCCACTTCATCAATTCACTCCATCAGCATGTATGGACCACCATATGCCAGGAGGCATACTAAGGTAAATGTGTCTGGACTGTTCCACTAAGATGCTCCTTGCCTAGAGCAGTAGTCCTTATCAATTTTGCCTCTGCAATTCACATGATACATGTCACAGATATGTCAGATGCCCTCGGGCTGGTATCTGACTTTCTATCACTTCCAAATTAGATAAAAATAAATAAAGTTGATTCTAAGTCTCCTTTCACTTGCTGTGACTCCACCCCTTTTCTCATTGCAGTCTATTGCTTTCAAATGCCACCTTCTTCTGTTTGAAGTCTTCCAATGTCTTCAAATCCAACCTGTCAGTTCTCCTCTTCTCCAGTGGGGGACACTGTCTCTCTGCTGTGGCCGTGATGTCATTCCGTTTTGCACTATTGCTGTGTACAGCACATCCTGAGTTCAGCTCAGTTCAGTTTCTGTGTCTTTCAGAGGAACTAGCCCAGCCTTCCTTTTCCAAACAGATCCCTTTAACTACCTGTCAAATTGAATCATATAAAATTGGCTCATTGTTCTAAACAGGAAGTAAATATATATGAGTGGGGAAGCAGAGCTCTAAATAGCTGATGACCTGGCAATAGTGGGCAGGACTTTGGATCCTTTTAAACATTATCATCCTGCTGAGCCCAGTGCATTCATTCTCTCAGGAACAACAAGTTCCCTGAAGCTAAGAGTTGGGAACAGGAGCAAGAGATACCTGGCTGCTAGCAGAGCAAGGTAAGTTTGCTTAACCTAGTAGTTTCTACAGATAACTGAGGGATGGTGATTAAGTTTTTCTATCAAATGAGACTTCTAGTAAGTCTGAGCATGGTAAAAGACATGGCAGGGAAACAAGAAAAAAAGAAAAGAAAAGAAATTTGGGGGTTATTTGTGTGTGTGTGTGTGTGTGTGTGTGACAGAGTTTCACTCTGTCACCCTGGGTAGAGAGCACCCTGACATCATCATAGCTCACAGCAACCCCAAACTCTCAGGTTCAAACGTCATCTTGCCTCAGCCTCCCAAGTAGCTGGGGTTACAGGTGCCTGCCACAAAGCCTGGCTATTTTTTCTATTTTTAGTAGAGATGGGGTCTTGCTCTTGCTCAGGCTCTTAATTTCAAACTCCAGAAGTCAAGCAATCCACCTGTCTCAGCCTCTCAGGGTGCTAGGATTACAGGTGTGCCCCACCATGCCTAGCCCAAGAAAAGAAATTTTAAAAACCACACCAGAATGTATAAGTAGCCAAGAAAATTGGGCAGTATAAGCCACAAAATGAATATGGCATGCACTAGCAATGGGGCTTTCCTTAGGAGGGTCTGGTCTCAACTAACATTTTCATAACCAGGACTGTGGAGACTTCATGTCCACTCTTCCACCCTCCATTTCCTATTCCAGAAAATGAGACAATTGAACTTAGTGTTGTCCAAAAATGTTACTAGAATTTCTTCTTCCTTCTTCTTTCTTCCTTCTTTCTCTAATAAGGAAAGGCATTGTGTAGCTTCTTGTCCTATATTCATATAAATGGTTGTTCTCACTTTAGTTAGTATGTCCCTCCCCAAAAGGAGGATAGGACTTCCAACATGATTAGGAAGGCCTGAGGGAACAGACAGTGGGGCCAATTGTCGCTTAAAGGCTGAGAGAATTTGGTAACTGGCTTTCCAGACACCCCTGTATAGTTACAGATTTGGGGGACAGAAGACCAGAGTTAGGAATACAAAAAAAATGTTGTTCCAGTACCCAGAAGAAATTCGGTCTCTTGGCTCTCCACTATGAGGCAAACCTGGGGCTCTTTAGGGGTAATGACACAAGCCAGAGCCATGAGCAACTGCCCCGGGTACCCTCAGGCCAATTCTGGGGACTACCTTCACTTCTGGGGACAGGCTGTCCTTCAGTGACCACCCTTGCATTCTGGACAGGGGCCAGGTGGCTTGCCTGACAGGCAGGGCTGCCAGGGGCAATCTTTCTTAAAGTAGCCAGTCTAACCAATTGGAAGCTCTTGTTCTCAGCACCTCTGGCTTCCCTCTGACCCTAAATGGTGCCCGTTTGTCATACCATTACAAGAGCTGTCATTCTTTTGTTATCCCTCCCCTTTTTTTCTCCTCTTTCTGCTGATCTTGATTATAGAAGACCACTATGGCCATTTTACAAAGATTCTCCCAGTTACATCTTGGCCTGGAGCCAATTTCTGGAATTTTATCCTAATGTCGGGGGCCGTCTGAATTTATAAATTCATCTTTTAAAGTAATTTGGCCCTGAAAAGAGTTGGGTATCAACTGAGCATTTTCTCATTGCCTCCCTAAGCCACTCAAGACAAGCTGAGGGACTTTCATTTTGCTCCTGGTAAATAGTTAACAACTTAGAATAATTCGTAGGCTTTGTCTTGGATCGACATAAACCTTCCAGGATACATGTTAGAAAACGTTTACGCCACCAGTCCCTTTGTTTCTTAGGGTCCCATTCAGGATCCTCAAAGGGAACTGCCTGTCTTCCTGTGGGGTATCTGTCTCTTTCCTCAAGAGGATGTACTGCTATCAATATTAGACTTCAACCACAAATCTCCCCACATTTTAGGCTCATCTAAGACTCTATTTTTCTCATTCAAAGTTAAAGTTTGCTCTGGTAGTAGCATTATATCCCTCCAAGAGAGGTCAGAGCTTTGTCCTAACCTTTGTAGAACATCTATATATGTATCTGGGTCATTGGAAAATTTTCTTCAATCAACCTTGATTTGTTTGAAATCCACCAGAGAAGATGGAGTGAATACTCATGCGTTTTCTCTCTCACCACCCACAGTCTCAACCAAAGGACACAAAGAAGAATACAGTTGCTTTCTGGGGCTCCCAATAGGACCAGAACAAACTCTTGGGACTGTCTCCTTCTTGGTGTTTTCTAAAGGCACAGAGGAAGGTGCAGGAGAAGTAAATGGCAGGTTTGAACTAGGTGGTGACAGAATCTTTCTCAGGAATCCCTGACATTGAGGAAGTTACCACAGCCAGGAGAGCTGAATATCTGACAGATTTTACACAGTTGGGGGTTATCTCTGAGAAAAAAGAAAGCTTGCACATAGGTTATTCAGACCATTTACCCTCTTGTTTACCATAATTTAGAGTCCTCTCTGGTGGTTATCGTTCACCATTGGAGAGTCGATACTAAGGCCAGGTCTGGGTGCAGAAGAAAACCATGCATTCCTTCCTCAGCATCTGGGGATCAAATATGTCCCAATGCTTTAGAATACAGCCCAGCATGGTGGTCCAGTAGCACAAGCTGAAAAATCAGGTTCTGGGAGCCATGGTGCTCCCACCTGATGAAATTCACTTGGCAAGAGAATATGTTACCTGGGTGTTCTCTTAGAAAGATAACTTTACCCATCTGTGGGAAAGAACAAACATCCAGTGCTTTAATCAATCCCACTCTCTGTATTCCTATGTAGTCAAAGCATCCTCTGACCAACCCAGGAAGCCTTCCAGCTAAACAAAAGGAAGCATATCCAATTCTTGAGGAAGAATTCTGAGGAGAGTGGCCTCCTTAGCCCTTGAGCTTGTCTGGATTTAGCCACAATTACCAGTACTCGCTGGCTTTCCTGCACTTAATACTTGGTGGCAGCATAGCCTGAGAAATCAGGTACCCTGGAGCCTGGTCCTGATGCAAGTCCTGCCCCTTTCTGCACCTGCCATTGAGTATACGCCTGTCAACCAAGGTGGGGATAAGCCCTGCCCTGGAGAAAATGACTGTGCAGTGCTTGTGCCTGTAACCCTTAATCATTTGTACAAGTTTTTCTAAATCACAGTAACAAAGGAAGCAGGCTTTTTATCATGGGCAAGTCTTAAATGCTATGTTTTCCACCCTTCTTTCTTCCCCCAAAGTTATCAAGGCAATAATAATTAAACTCAGTAAAAAATCAGCATTGAGGGAAACTTGAAAATTTTTTCATTAAAATTAGTTTACAACTAGCCAAATTCTTAGAGAAACCTGGAATGCCTTTGAACCTTTCCTTTTACCCTAATAGACCAGGAAAAAATCAAATACCCAGGGTCTTTTTTTTTTTCTTTTCAGTGAAATGCAATGAAAAGGACCTTTTGGAAACATGCTTAGAACATCTGAAAAATACCAGAAAGAGTCAGTACAAACTCACCTATATACACAAAGCAAACCTTTACCAACACTAAAAGCACGCAAACTGCAAGGAGAAAGAGGGAAAGCAGCAGGGGTCTGCAGAGATAAGTAGAAGTTTGGGACCCAGGAAGACATGAGTGGATAGTAAAAGGGCTGGGACAGCATGGTTTTCAGCAGGCCTTCCAGTGCCATGAGGTCAGAACCATTGCAGGGGACCCCAGAACCTCTGGGTGCTATTTCTGTTCACTCTGCTCTCAAGCCTTCTAACTTTCCCTTTCACTCCTTTCTTTTGGAGCCAAGGGGAATTAGAAAGTTCATTACCGGCTCAGCACCTGTGGCTCAAGTGGTTAAGGCGCCAGCCACATATACCTAAGGTGACGGGTTCAAATCCATCCCGGGCCCGCCAAACAACAATGATGGCT
>NW_003852649.1:810680-902917 GCF_000181295.1 Otolemur garnettii | reverse complement strand
GAAAGAAAGAAAGGAAGGAAAGAAAGGAAGGAAAGAAAGGAAGGAAAGAAAGGAAGGAAAGAAAGAAAGAAAGGAAAGAAAGAAAGGAAAGAAAGGAAAGAAAGAAAGAAAGTTAGTTTATTACCCAACAGCCTCTCTCCCATGACCTGGAGTCGGCAGCAGCACTATGCACTTTTAGGAGCTGACAGGCATCTGAATTATTAGTCTCCATTGTTACGATTATAGAGAAAAACAGGATACAGTTAAGTGGTCCCATTGCTTGCTAAAGATCGTCAATCTTGGACAAGGGCCCCAAAATATGTTACCAGAATTTCTTTCTTCATTAGGTCCTTGGTTTCGGGGATTTGAAAACTGAATCCACAGACCACAGATCAGCAGTAAGATAGGATTTTATTAGATGGAAAGGAATACAGAAGGAGTAAAAAGCACCAGAGCTTCTGGCAAGGGGGAAGACCCAAGTCAGAAGTCTCCCCAACCTGGCACCTCTTCTGGGCCCCCTAACATTATCTCTAAAACAAGATTAATAAACTCTTAGGGGGTTCAGATGCTCAAATGAGCTAAAAGAAGCAACAGTCCTTTTCAAATGTAAATACCAAGTGCATGTATGAGAGACCATTTTGTCACATTTATTTTTTGGCAGCATGAATTCAATGACTTCAGCAGACCCTATGGCCAATTCCACGTTTGCGACGGCACCCCAAGGCAGCTATCCTGCGGCAGCACCCCCCAGCAGTTATCCTATCATCCCACAAGTCGTGTCTCAAGTGCCCCTATATCCAAACAACCAGCCCCAAGTCCATCTAATTCCTGGAAACCCTCCTGGTTTGGAGTCGAATGTCAATGTCAATGTGCAACCTGCCCAGAACCGCTTGAAAGAAGGCAAAACCTTAGGGGTGAGTGACCTTTCACTTTGCAGGCCAGGGATTGCCATGCTGGAGGGAGAGAAAGGGATGGCTTAGGAAATACAGAAACTCCAAATCCAGCCAGTGGAGATGCAGCTGACCCTCCCTCACCACACTTGGGTCTGTAGAAAGCTCATCTGTGCAGCTTCACCAGGGGCCCCAGTATGGACCTCGGTATTTTCTGATTTAACCATTTTAGGAAAAAGAAACAATGCAACAAAAAAAACCTAGTACACTTGAATATTAATCCTGTTGCTGACATCTGTGTGTATCCATATGGCCTCTGGAAGAAAGGGATGCTGGAATAGAATCTTTGCCTAATAGGGAAAAAAGCAGGTTAGACAATCCACACGAGAATTCACAACAACCTGGGTAAGACAAAGGGAAGCCCAGCTCTTCGTGCAGCTGGATGATGACACTCATGAATTTTGAACCTGGTGGCTGAGCCCAGTCCTGGCTCCGCCCTCCAATACTGCTCATGGGAGTGGAAATTGATATAACCTGTGCATAGAGCAATTTGTATGTACCAAATTTACAAAATATCCAATAATTCCATTTCTGAGACGTTATCTCCAGATATGCATATACCCACACCTACAAGAAATGTGGCATTTATAAGCTTCCTCATTACATCATGACTCATGATAATAAAAGAATGAAAGTGACTAAAATATCTATCAACATGATACCAGTTAAATCAAAATTTTGTACATCCAAAGAATTCAATGTAGTGCCATGAGGAAAAAGAAGAAAGCTCTTTATGTAATGATACAGGCATACCCCAGATATTCCCAGATAGAGCATCAAGGGAAAAAGGGCAGACAGTGCCTATAATTTGCTATGATTTCTGAAAATTTAAGGAAATAATATATTTGTATTTGCAACCATGTTTTTAGCATACATACTTATACAGATACCTCTAAACATACAATAGGGTTATGTGCAAATAAAACCATCATAAATTGAACATATCACCAAGTCAAAAATGCATTTAATACACCTAATTTGTCTTGGCTCCTATAGCTCAAGCAGCTAAGGCACCAACCACATACACCAGAGCTGGCGGGTTTGAATCCAGCCCGGGCCTGCCAAACAACAACAACTACAACCAAAATATAACCGGGCATTGTGGTGGGCACCTGTAGTCCCAGCTACTTGGGAGACTGAGGCAACAGAATCACTTAAACCCAGGAGTCAGAGGTTGCTGTGAGTTGTGATGCCACAGCACTCTACCCAGGGTGACAGCTTGAGGCTCTGCCTAAAAAAAAAAAAAAAAAAAAAAAAAAAAAAAAAAAAAAAAAAAAAAACACTAATTTACTCAATATCATAGACTAGCTTATCTTAAACGTGCCCAGAGCAATTACACATCAGCCTATAGTTAGGAAAAACCATCTGATGCAAAGCCTATTTTATAATAAAGTATCAATATATTGTGTAATTTATTGAATACTATATGGAAAGTGAAAAACAGACTTTGAGTGTGGGCATTCAAAGCCAGGTTTCTACTGAATGTGTATCACTTTCACAACATAGGAAAGTCACAAAAATCTTTAGTCAAACCCTCATAAGTCAGGGGCTGTCTGTACACATATGTGTGCATACACCATGTGTGCAAAAATACATCTGCATTACTTTCCTAGGGCTACCATAACAAAACACAGTAAACTCAGGGTTTAAGAAACACAGAGATGTATCATCTCACAGTGCTGAAGACCAGGTGTCTGACATCAAGTCAGTCGGGCCAAGCTCCCTCTGATGGCTCCAGGGAAGTATCTGCTCCAGGCCTTTCTCTCAGCTTTTCTAGTTTCACAGTGTGTGGTAACATCACTCCAATCTTCATGTGAGATTCTTTTCAAAAGGACACCAGTCATGTTGGATTAGGGCCCCACCCTACTCCAGTGTGATCTCAGCTAATGACATATGCAACAACCCTCTTCCCAAAATGTCACATTTTGACCTACTGGGGGTTAGAACTTCAACTTATGAATTTGGTGGAGAGCAGTGCAGTATCCTAAAGAAATAAGAGATGAAGGCTAAGATTTACATCCAAGGACATTTATCTCAATGTTACATATAATAGGAAAACAGAAACCATCTCACCTGTGCAATATCTTTGTTCCAACTATGTCACATAACATCTGTGATGGAATCTGGTCGACCTTTAAAAAGCATATGTTTGATATGCTTTATGCCATGGGGACATGTTCATGATGAAATATCACGTTAGTAAAATACAGATCATGGGAGACTAAGGCTGGTGGATTGCTTGAGCTCACGAGTTCAAGACCAGCCTGAGCAAAATCGAGACCCCGATTCTACTAAAAATAGAAAAACCTAGGCAAATGGATCGCTTGAGCCCAAGTTGGAGGTTGCTGTGAGCTATGACACCACAGCACACTACCCAGGACTCTGTCTCAAAAAGAAATAAAAATAAATAAAAATAAAATAAAATACAGATCATTTTTTATTATCAAGGTATCTATTTGAAATGAATAATGAAAGCTTAAATACAAAATGTAAACAGTTGTTTTCTCTAGGTAGGGAGAAATTATAGGTCATTTTTATTTCATTTATATATTTAGACCAAGAACACAAAACATTTATTAAAATAAAAAAGAGGTTCAAGGAGGGATGCGGGATCCAGCCTCAGGAACTGGGCTTCAGATTATGGCTCTCTCAATAGGCCATCCAGATCCTGATAGGCCTGTTTCACCTTGGCCTCAGCTCAGTCTTGGCGACTGTTCTCTACGGGGACTATCTAGCAATCTCATTCTACGGAGGCTTTGTCTTCTGGGGAGGCATCTGGGTAAGTGGCTCCTGTCACCCTGCAAGTGAGTTCCCAGAAGGTACCAAGGCACTCAGGGCCACCTCATCAGGTTATGCAGCTGCACCCTGTGCCCTGCGCCCTGCGCCCTGTGCCCTGTGCCCTGCGTCCCTCCCAAGTGTGTGCAATGCCATTCCAGCCCAGGCCTTGTCCACCAAGCCTTTTAGTTTTCTGAGGCCACCATAAAAAAGTACCACAGACTGGGTAGCTGAAACAATAGAAATTTGTTATCACATGGTTCTGGAGGCTGGAAGTCTGAGATCAAACCATCAGCGGGGTCATTCCCCTTATGTCTCTCTCCTTGGCTTGCACATGGCCATCTTGTCCCTGTGTCTTCACACGGTCGCCCCTCTGTGCCTGTCTGTGTCCTAACCTCCTCTTCTGATAGTTGATTAGGGTCTCCTCTAATGACTTCATTTAACCGTAATTACCTCTTTAAAAACCCTGTCTCCAAATACAGCCACATTCTGGGGGTAGACACAGTTCAGCCCATACTGTCAAGTGATAGCCCTGCAAGGGGACATCTTCCCAAAAGAGATGCCTCTTCTTAATTTGCAAAACAAAACAAAACAAAAATGGAAAAAGAAGTTGTGAGAATGGCTAATCGTCAAAACTAACCTAGCATGTATGACCAGAATCACAGAAGCCCTAACTCCTAACTTCTAACCCCCTCTACCCTGTGCCAGTTTATCATTTCAGGATCTTTGTCAGTGGCAGCAGAAAATCAGCCAAATTCTTCTTGCCTGGTAAGTAGCATCCTAAGAAGAGCTCTCCCATTATGGATCAATAGGATAGTGTCACAAGGGGAAAATAAGGTTAGCGTAATATTCCTCCCCATGCTTGCACCTGCTGTATCTAGACATGGGGTACTCACACACATTCTCACTGGCATACTGGCCACATGACCCTGGGCCTGGAGTCACAGTGGTAAAGAGTCCGGAGGATTCAGGGGAAGGAAGGGCCAACACGGTCACCTTAGTTAAGGCACCAGAGTGTGGAGGGAGTAAGAGAGAGAGAGAATAGTCTTCCTTAGAACCTCTCACAGGAGGAGACACAGAGTTCCCAGGGGCCCTGGGCTGCCCTCCCATAGAGCAAGGAGCCCAGAGTGCCTACAGTGCACAGCCATTTCTGCAGGGACACCAAGGGAATTTGGGCACCTGCTTCCCTAGGGAGTCAAGCCAATAGGGCTGTAGTCATCAGCATACGCAAAGCTTTGTGCTCCCCTAGCAACAGAACAAGAAGGTAGCTTCCATTTTCTCCCAAGCAGGTTAATTATGGTAAGGGGCTTCAGAGAGGCTTGGTCTGTACAACCAGATGACATCTATTTGAAAATCTCCAAAGAGAAACTCAAAATGTCTGGGCGTATCTTTCTGCATATGGCCCAGAATCATGGAGTATCTGAGCCTATCAAATCCCAAGATACTAGGGCAGAGACTCCTGCCTGTATCCCATGGAATAAGATTATTCTTGGAAACTCTTCTCCCATGATACACTCTATGAAGGCAGGTAGATGAACCTGACAAAATCTCGGTGGTTCTCTCTCTCTCTGAAAGATCCATGATCCTTTTTAAAGGCTCTGAGAAGTTCTGCAGCAAACACCTGCTTACCTTTGCTCAACCCAACTTTTTTCAAAGGCGACTTACCTCAAAACCATTTTTTCATAGAATTCCTCTTTACTTGCTACAGAACTAGGGCTCCAGGAATTCACATTAAGATACAGTTTTTGTTGAAAAGAGATATGGGGGTGATGGTTGCACAACATTATGAATGCATTTAATAATACTGAACCAAACACTTAATAGTGGCTAAAATGATACATTTTATATTATGTATATTTTAACACAATAAAAAATGGGGGGAAAGGGAAACACTTATTGACACTCAACTTATCTCAGCTATAATCGTTTTCTCTCCCACTCTGACCCTCTGTGTTGACTTCTTCAGCTGAATGCTAGCGTGGGCTTGAACATCGTCAGTGCAATCAGTGCTTCAGTTGGATTCATACTCTTCATCGTAGATCTAAGTGTCAACACCTCATATATCCACCCCAACCATTATCCTTACTCTTGGGGAGTGGTGAGTATCCCTCTTGACCAAAGATTTTCTGGGTTCTGACTCAACTATATTTAGAAAACTGCTGCAAGGGGCCTGAAAATTGCAAGGAGGGCAGGGAAAAGGCGGTATCAGAATCAGAACAGAGTTTAAAGTCCTTGATGTGTAGTTTTAAGCACATGGCCTTTCCTAGTCTTGGTTTCTGCTTTTGTAGGATAGTACTTGCCTTATGGCATTGCCCAGAGAATCAAATGCAATCAAGTATGTGATGCATATGCACTCACCAGCCAGCACCTCTACTCACAACCTCTGCCTTGCTGCCTGTTACCGTAGACCAGGGTTAACCAAACATTTTCTGTAAAGGGCTCCTACTAAGTAAGGCTTTGCAAGCCTACAGTCTCTGTCACAGCTACAGCTCCCCTGTAGCAGCCACAGAAAATATGAAACATGGGCATGGCTGTGTTCTAATAAAACTTTATTATTCCAATAAGTGGCAGGCAGGATGTGGCCTATGGACCATAATCTGCCAGCCTGTACTATAGAGCACAGTGTCTAATGGAAATATATAAGTCATATATGACATTTTAAAGTTTCTAATTGTTAGGCCCAGCCTGGTGGCTCACGCCTGTAATCTCAGTTCTTGGGAGGTGGAGGAGGGTGAATTGCCTGAGCTCACAGGTTCAAGACCAGCCTGAGCCAGAGTGAGACCCCCATCTCTAAAATATGGCCAGGCATGGTTTGGCACCCATAGCTTGGTGAGTAGTGTACCAGCCACATACACCGAGGCTGGTGGGTTTGAGTCTGGCCGGGGCCTGCTAAACAACAATGATAACTGAAACCAAAAAATAGCTGGACATTATTGGGGGGGCACTTGTAGTCCCAGCTATTCGGGGGGCTGAGGCAAAAGAATTGCTTAAGCCCAAGAGTTTGAGATTGCTGTAAGCTGTGATACCACGGCACTCTACCAAGGAGGACATAGTGAGACTCTGTCTCAAAAAAAAATAAAATAAAATAACCGTGTGGCAGGCACCTATAGTCCCAGCTACTCAGGAAGCTGAGGCAAGAGGATCACTTGAGCCCAAGAGTTTGAGATTGCTGTGAGCTATGAAGCCACAGCACTCTACCAAGGGTGACAAAGTGAGACACTGTTCAAAAATAAATAAATAAATTTTCTAGTTGCCACATTTTTTAAAAAAGAAAAAAGGCAACAAAAATATTGTTATTTCAACATGTAATCACCATAAGGACTTAATATTTTGCGGTGGAGGGTACTAAGTCTTTGAAACCCAGTGTGTATTTTGCACTTACAGCACATCTTGATTTGGGACTAGCCACATCTAGACCACATGGGGCTACTGAATTGAACAGGGCACCTACAGATAAGCTGCTTGTCTCTCGAGTAAATTTAATCCCTCCATCCTCTCCCACCTCCTCGAGTCCTCAGCCCCTATCCCTCTACCCATCTCTCTTCTGCATTATCAGCCTTGCCCTCTTTACTAGAGCTTTTCCATCAGCATTAAACATGATTTTTTTTTTTTTTTTTGCAGTTTTTGACTGGGGCTGGGTTTGAACCCACCACCTCCAGCATATGGGGCTGGTGCCCTACCCCTTTGAGCCACAGGCGCCACCCTAAACATGCTTTTATTTCTACCATCTTAAAAAACAAACCACCAACCTTCTCTGGGTCCTGCCTCCCTCCTCAACAGCCGCCCTATTTCCTTGGTCGTCTTCGCAGACAAATCTCTAAAATGATGGTCTGTGCTCACTGCCTCTGCTGCTCCCCTACTCCCCCCCACCCAGATACCCATGGAACCTCCTGCAGTCACTTTCAGCCTCACTTCTCCCAAAGCCTGCTCTGCCCCACGACCCCATCATTCCTCCTCTCTGGGGGACTCTGCTAGCCTTCCAGGCTCTCCTCTCTGTCACCTTTGCTGCTGCTTCTCTTTTCTCCAATCTTTTAGACTTACTCATCATTTCTCTTGTTTTCTCTATCTGCCTTGTCAATCTCATCCAGCCTGCTGACTTGAAATACCTTCTCTATGACAATAAATCCAGCTGCATCCTCTGTCCTGCCCACCAGGACCTGTGTCCTGTCTGGCACATCCAGCAGTCCACTCAACAGCTCAGAATTCACACATCCAAGGCTCACCTCCGCATTTCACTTCCCAAACCTTCTCACTCGGTTTCCCTGATTCCAACAGATGCCACCTCCATCCTTCCAGGTGACCCCTCCTCCTCTCCCACCTCACAGTCAACTCTTCAGGCAATCCTCTTGGTTCCACTCTCAAAACACACCCACAATGCAGCCCTTCCCCCAGCCCACATCCCCGTCGGCCCAGGCCCCCACAGCCATCCTCTTGGTAACAGAAAGAGCCTTCTAGCTGCCCCACCTCCCACACTGGCCTCTGTGCAACACGGCAGTTCACACAGCAGCCAGGGGGATCCTCTGGAAATGTAAGATCACGTCACTTTGCTGCTCAAAACCTTCCAATGCTTCCCTGTCATTTTCCTCAAGAAAAAAGCAAACAACCTTGCAGACCCCTGAAGATGCCGTCGCTCGTGTCCTCAATGCCAGGCTCTGCTAGGAGCCTCTGTCTCTCTCGATGGGCCACACTAACCTCCCCAATGTTCTCTGAACCGATCCAAGTGTTTCACACAGAGTTCCGCAGACAACCCCATGGCTCCCTCCCTCCCTTCCCTGCCTCCTTCAGGTCAGCGCTCAGTAATCCCCTTCCCAGGGAGGCCTCGTGAACAACCCAACAGGCACCCTGTCCCAGCCCCCCGCTTCCCTCCCCTTAGTTCACCTGTCCCTCATCTGTGCCTCCTCTAACACCCTCAGCGTGTTTGCTGCCTGCCTCCTCCCGCTACAAGCTTTTGACTGGAAATAATTTGTTCTGTTAAACCCCTGGAGCCCCTAAATTCTGGGGTCATTACATGCAAGGCTGGGTGCCATATAAGCTTTCTTAAGGGCAAGGTGTTTCATGCACAGTCACATCTCAAACACCCAGTACAAGCCTGACGTGCCATAAGCATTTATCAAATGCATAAATGAACGTGGCGGCTCTGATGTATACTCAGTAAAGGGTAGCCTTTCGCTGTTGTTTGTATCCAATCAGAAGTCCCTTTTATCTCCAACAGATTTAAGACTTCTCCAAGGTTCCTAAGAAAAGCTCCTCCCCAGATAGGCCACATCCAAGTTATTTATCAAAAGTACCTTAAGTTCCTCCCCTTCCAGAAACATATTATGGCTTCCAGATGATTTAGGGTTGAAGTCCAAATTCCTCGGCAGGTACTCGCCCTCCCTGGGACCTGGCTCTATCTCGCTGTGCCCTCCAGCTCACCTCCCTTCCAATCTCTCACTCACCCTGAACCACAGCTACCTCCATCCGCTGAAGAGGCAGGCACAGAAGGATACTTGGGGCTTTTCCTTCTGGGAAAGAATCAACAAACAACCAGGCAGCACGGACTGTTCCCAGTAAAACATAAGGAAGCAAATGCTGGGTGGGGTCTAAAGGCAAAGGAGGATGGGGACGGGCTTCCAGAAAGACTAAAGCCCAGAAGCACAGTCAACACCCTGGTGCCGAGAGAGCTGTAGTTTTTCAGTAAAATCTAATCTCACTTCTGACAATGTCTGATCTCTGGTGAAGACCTCCCATCATGCCCACCAGCCGCCTCAGCTGTCCCTTCTGACCATGGAGGTCCTGTCTCAAGGCTGGGGCAAGTCTGTGTCTCAGCCTCACA
The DNA here is from genome assembly GCF_000181295.1 of Otolemur garnettii. Classification (NCBI taxonomy): domain Eukaryota; kingdom Metazoa; phylum Chordata; class Mammalia; order Primates; family Galagidae; genus Otolemur; species Otolemur garnettii. The sequence continues at coordinate 893,398 of NW_003852649.1, read as the reverse complement.
CATAATGACCCCAGAATTCAGGGGCACCAGGGGTTGGACAGCAAATAGTCTCAGCTGCTTGACAGACACTTTTTGTTTTACATATGACAGAATTTAGTTTAAAAAAAAAAAAAACACAAGGCGTAACCTGTGGTTCAAAGGAGTAGGGCACGGGTCCCATTTGCCTGAGGTGGCGGGTTCAAATCCAGCCCCAGCCAAAAACTGCAACACACACACACACACACACATTGTTAAAGGTCGAGCACACCTTTCCACCCTAAGCTGGGATTCACTGGCTCAGACCCCTCCATCCTGCCTCCCCTCTGCCTGGGAGGCAGCTCCCACCTACCTTCCAAGTCACCTGGTAAGGATCAAACCCCTCTCCCCTCAGCACCCAGGTACTTTCTTTGCTCTTTTATGGCTCCAACCCTGTGAGGGGAATGATCCCATCTGTATCTGGGTCTGCCCCTTCTTATCCTATGCTGTTAGCAGCTTGTCTCAGCCACTTGTACCCAGGAGGTTGTACCCTGCCTGCTGAAGTGAGGGGGAGGAGAAGGAAAGGGCTCAGGAGAGGCCACTGCAAAAGGGACAACTCTCTGAGCAGGTGGCCACCATTAAGGCCACTTTTAAAAACAATAATTTAGAAAATCTACTTTGGTACCTACCATATGTCATGTGTCTTATTGATTACAATTGATATCATTTATACCACATTTATCATCTCACATAATTGGAACCCAAATGCAACTGGGTCAGCCGCTGACCTCTCAGGTGAAAATGGATTCTCCTCAAACTCTCCTTCCTGGTAGTCTGGGAGACCCCACACCCTGGGTGTTCTCGAGGACAACAAACAGAGAGCCTGTGTCTCCCCTGGTCCCTCCTGCTGCTGCCACTGAATTAGTTCGACTTGGGGATCATTTCACTGACTCTTTTACCCAAGGCATAAGTACAGTCTCCACTGCTCCCTCCACTAAATGTCACTGTCACAGCCAAGAAGATGCAGAGGCTCAGAGGGAGGAGTCAGGGTTAGGGTTCCCATCAGAGCCCAGCAAACCACTGATTTCCTGCAGGGAGCCAGTCCTGCCTTTTGAGGCCTTTCACTGCAGGCTGCACCTCAGCCCTAGTGCTCAGGACCAGCCTCCCCCCTTAGCCATCTGGCTTTCTCTCTGAGATTTGTCCTCAAATCCCCATTCCCGTCCTCCCCTCCACAAAACAGCTTCCCTTTCCCTGTGCGACTCCAGATCTCACCCTCAGGCCATCAGGCTCCACCTGAAGCAAACTGTCAGGGTGTTTCCCTAAACAAGGATGATCCTGTCCCTTAGGGGAGCTGGGAGCAGGCACTGAAATTGTCACTCCTTTACCCCCACACTTGGTCCTCACAGACTCCAGGTGGGAAATGTTCCCCCTGAGGCTGAGAGAAGACAGGGACCCCCTGAAGCCGTAGAGATGGTCCTTTGCAGGCCACCCTTGGAACTCACCATTCCCATCCCTCCACTGTGCCTCAGGCCCCTGGGTTGATGGCCTCAGGCGTGCTGCTGGTCTTCTGCCTGCTGGAGTTGGGGGTTTCAGTGGCCGCTGCCCACTTTGGCTGCCAGATGGTCTGCTGTCCGCGTAACACTGTAAGTCCTGGGCTCCTCAGTGGGTGGAAAGATGCCTCCAGAAGCCTTGTGGAGTACAGATGTCCCCCCATTTCCACACCCTTCCTCCATCTTCATCAGCACCTGTTTTCCAGGTGAGCACAATCTACCCAAATGTCTACGCAACAAGCACAGCGTTCATCCCAGAACCATCGAACATGCCGGCACCACCACGTTATTCCAGTGAGGTCCAAGGCTCCACATAAGCAGAGCTAAAGATTCTAGAACCATCTTTTACTGGAAACCAAAGAAGGCCTCTCATTACTGGGCTTCCATAATCCAGGTTTCTCCCTGTCTTGACAACTGGGGAAAATGTCTCTCCTCAGCTTCATTCTTCCATTGGGTCTGGGAAATTGTGCTGTTCTATCAAAAAGAAGGTGGGAATTTAAAATGAATTTTAATGAAGAGGCCCTGCTGAGGGCATGTGCATGTGTGTACTCTTTCAATCAGTCCTTCATTTAATAAATTTGTGTGTGTATCCAATGCGTCCAGGCCTCTCTTGATGACAGGAAGGTAGACATCAGTGAACACGATGTAGTCCTTGACCCCAGGGAACTTCTGAGGTCCACAGGAACAATTTTCACCCTCACAGAGTAGCCTGGAGGAAGACATAGAAGAAACAGAGATAAAAATGTGATTTGTTCTCAGAGTGAAGGGGCAAGGAACGAGGAGAGTGGAGAACAGACCTGGTAGAGGAAGTGCCACCCGAGTGGGGCATTAAGGGGCAGTGAGAATGTTTGCAATAAAGCACCACACCTTTCTGGGGAGACTGACACATCCACTAAGATGATCAGTCCTCTTAATGCTGTTACCCCAACCCCTCTCTGGAGGATGGGCGGGGAGCTAAAAGCTCAGAACTTCTAATCATGGCTTGTTCCTTCTAGTGACCAGCCCTTTCTCCAGGAGCTACCAAGAGACACTCTATTAGGACAAAAGACACTCCTATCACCCAGGAAATTCCTAGAGGTCAGGAAGTCTGTGCCAATCCGCAGGGTCAAGGACCCAGTATTAGAGTATCAGATTCACCCAGCTCCCTGACTGCCTGGACAGGGGTGGGGGTTTTAGGGGTATGTGCCAGGAATGAGGGATAGAGACCAAATATGTGTTTTTATTATGTTACACAGGTTTCCACAGCTGGAAGCATCCCGGGAAAAGCAGGACTGTGGTGGAGTGAGGGAGGGGACACCATGTGACCCAGCAGGGATGGCACTGAGTGTAACTTGGAGGACTTTCTCTCTTTTCATGACTGATAAAAATTTTAGTTTTTGCATTGTGGCTAAAAAAAAAAAGAGAGAGATCTGTGATCTTATATTTCACAGTCGCAGATTCACACTTGCTGTTCCTGCCACCCTCCTCAGAGGGTGATCACATGCAGAAAGTATGTTTGATCACATGCAGAAAGTATGTTTAGTCTTTGAAAAGTGCATTTCAATGTCAGGGGGGACATCCATCCTCTCAAGGAAAGACATGAGCCTACTGGTCCCCACTCCAGTGCTGTTGTAACCCCTAAGACCTGAAAGGATAGAGTCAGACCCCCCACTTAGATGTAATTAATTGGTAATTTATTTTACCTGCTGCAGGTAAAATTTTACCTACCTACAGTAGGGGGGTGAAATTGCCTTTTATAGGCTTTGTGTAAGCATGTTACAGAAGCAAAACGTGGCTGGTTAAGGGGGGTTACAGCTCGGGTAGTCATGGATACAGCAATGGTTACAGTAATGCAATAGTGATTAATACAGCTTTGGTTGACAACGGATACATCTCATATCACAATGGTTATGGTTATACAACAATAATTAATCAAGTCTCAGTGAGTTTTCTACCATTGTTCACCTACCGAGAATTTGGGGGTTTTGTGAAACTTGGGATTTTTCTGCCTTGTTCTGAAGTTTGTTCTTGGCAACCCTAGGGGGAAAGAGCCTGGGAACATAGCTGGGGGACATGGCACGTTCTCAGCCACCCTGGGGGGAGATGGGACTTGCCTTGTTCCTGGAGTCGACTCTGTGGGGGAGGATGAGGGAAATGGACTGGAGAAAGGGACAGAAGAGGGTGAAGGGAACACATGAAGGCGAAGGGAAAGAGGACTGGGTTACAACAGTGCCATTCTGTCACCCACACCACCCTGACTTCCCTTCCCAGGACTGCCACTGCCCACAGTTTGTGTTGACACAATGGCTGCAGGATAATCAGAAGCTCCCTGGTGAAACCAGTTTCTGTAAGGACACATCATGGTTGGGGAGGTACACACGTGTGGAGGCGGCCATCACAGAGTTAAGTTTGGAAGTGAGATCTCTAGGGGTTGGATCAAATCCTGTAGGAGGAACTGAGGAAGAGGCAGAAATTGAGGACAATGCCAGGGTTTCTGGGTCAAGTAACTGGGTGACAGCCATTTTACTGAGACAGGGAAAACTGAAGTAGATAAAGTCTCTGGGAGAAAAACTAAGATTTTACTAGCATTTCTCTTAAGGCGTAGAATTTTGGAAGTGGCCAAGATCTGAAAGATAGTCTGACTGCATTTGATGCCTGAATATGCTCTATAATAATTGCCCCTGAACTTACAAGATCAGCATCATCTGGGGAGCCTGTTAGACAATGTACATTCTGCAGCCCCATCCAGACCTGCTGAATTAGAAACTCTGGGGATGGCTCCAGCATTCTGTGTTTCAACAAACCCACCAGGTGGTTCTGATGCACACTCAAGTTTGGGAACCATTGCTCAATGGTATCTTTTCAAGTGGCTGTTCTCATTCAAGCACCTTCTGATATGGCCACGTATGTTAGGATGGTGTCTGCAAAGACAGCTCAACATCATCCTTAGATGACTCTGCTCAATGATTCCTGAGAATGAATCATGCAAATAAGACACTCCTGAAGTTATCATGTGGGAGGTAACAAAGATGACCCTTCTCCTCTCAACTTGAGGACTTTGCGCATTATTATAACTAAGACTCAGCCCCAGCACATCCACTTCCTGCTATTCTCTGAAGCCAAGTCCTTCCCCTTCCCTCTGACCAACACCTGTCCCTCTTCCCACTCAGCTATACACAGTTTTTTATGCCTCATAAAGTTAAATCAACAACCAGGTGAGAATAGAAGCTGTATAGATACAAAGGGCAATAAAAAGGAGCAGCAAGACTACACTTCACCCAGGTGAAAGGACAATGAAAAGCCGTGATGGATGAGCTGGGGGGGTGGGGGGGGCGGCGCAATCCAAAGCCTGCCCAGAGGCACTACCTGACCGAGAAATAGTCCCCCTCCACTCCACTATTGACCCCTGGGTGTGCCTAGCACTGAGCTGTAGGTGCTCCATAAATAACTATTGAATGAGCCCCTTCTTCTGAAAAAAAGTAATTAAGGTTTAGGCTCAGTGCCAGTAGCTCAAGCAGCTAAGTCACCAGCCACATACACCAAAACTGGCAGGTTCAAATCCAGCCAAGCCTGCCAGACAACAATGGCAACTACAATAAAAAAAAAAAAATAGCCAGGCATTGTGGCGGATGCCTGTAGTCTCAGCTACTTGGGAGGCTGAGGCAAAAGAATCACTTAAGCCCAGGAGTTGGAGGTTGCTGTGAGCTGTGATGTTACAGCACTCTACACAGGGAGACAGCTTGAGACTCTGTCTAAAAAAAAAGTAATTGAGGTTTAATTGAGGGAGGATACCCGGAAAAAGTAAGGTCTAAAAGAACAGACATCATCTCAAGAAAACCCCAAGGAAACACATCGGAGGTCCTCCCTATGGTGACTCATTTCTTAGGAATTTGTAGACTTAACTTCCTGGGACCTGAAAACTAACCCTTGGTTCAGCACTCCTTGATTGGCTTGGTTTTTCCCTTTTTATTTCCAGTCAAAAGGTTCCAACCCACAGGTACCATTCTCATTGGTCAGTTTGAATCAAGCAGGAGAAGCTGTTCCAGCCCCTACAGAACTACAGGATTTCATAGAATCATAAATTTCCAGGTTCCAAGAATTTAAATCTTAAATTCCTAAGAACTGAGTCACCATGGAGAGGACCCTGCAGGTGTATCCTTGGGGTCTCCTCGAGAAGACCTCTGTTCTCCTAGAACTCACACTGCCGGGTATCCTCTCTCATAAGGAATAGGAAAAATATGGGGCTCAAAGAGGGTTAGTAATTTGCCCACATCCACACTGCCAGTTCTTGGTGGAGCCAGACTTTAGTCCATGTTCCTTCCCTCCAGAGCCATGGTCCTGTGATGTCCACAGTGCTGGCCACAGGACACAAGGAAAGTAGCACATGATGGTGGTGATGAAGACAAAGTCATCTTTTGTGTGCCAGGACTGTGGGGTTCTAAGCTGCTCACTCCCGGTGAGCTGTGATCTGAATCTTCCCACAGTCTTCCTGGCATCCCCACCCTTCCTGGTGCTCCAACAAGAGGCCGTGGCATCATCTCAGAATCATCTCTCTTTACCATCCAATCTGCAGGAAATTTTATGGTCTCTACTTGTAAAATATTTTCAGAACAACCATTTCACACTTGCCAGCCTGACCCAGGTAAGAATGGACACTTAGAAAGGGGTGCTAGGAGGATTGGGAGGAAAACCTGGCTGGCTGAATAAGGAAGTCTGGAGGGCCTATGAGAATGTGGGTATGAAGTAACATAGGTAACCAATGACCAATAGAAAGAGATAATCAATGACTAATAGAGAAGGGTGAGACTGCTGGGAAGCGCAGAGTGGCCAATTTCAAATGGAGAGCGTATTTACACCCCTGCAAGCCTCTGTATCTTAGTCTCTCTCGCCTTTTTTTCTTTCATGAGCACTCTAAATTTTCTCTTTGTTCTTCCTAAATAAAATTTCTTTGTTACACTGAAACTGGGTACTTTCCATCCCAGGGCCTCTGCTGCTCCAATTTCACCTCCAGTATCCACTCACTTTTTGCTTTCCGTTACAACCACCAGTGCCTCTAGCTCAGCAGAGTAATCCAACCAGGTCAACTGGGTTTGGAGAACTGGGACGCCTGAGCCCTAACACCCGGCCACCAACTTTCCCCTCCTGGATTATTGCAGTCTCCTCCTGGTGGCCCCCAGTTTTTGCCCTTCCCTCCCTAAACCTATTAGCCAGACTTAATCTGTATCTAACCTAAATCCAATCACATCACTCCTCAACAGCCTCTGCTACAGCCTCTCAATTCATTCAAAATAAAAATCACAAACTTTCAATTGCTGAACAAGTCCCCACAACATTGGGTCTCGGACCTCCCCTCCTGCTTAATATGACCCTAGCCCCTCAAGGCTGTTCCCACCCCAGGAAGGCCTATCCACTCCCAGCTCCTCCAGGAGTCCCTTTCCACCCCCAGCCACCAGCCCATGCATCCACAAGACTCACCATCTTAACTCCCTGCTCAAATGTGACTTTCTGGATGGGGCCTGGCCACCTTTTTAAAACTGCAAACCACCCCTCAGCTATCCACGTACTACTGTCCCCCTTCCTAGTTTTATATTTCTCCATAGTACTTTTTTAATCATCTGACTACACATCTTTTTACTTATTCATTTGTTATCTGTTTTCTCTAGCAAAAAAGTAAAAATTCCACAAAGGCAAGGCTATTTTTTCCCAATTTTGTTCACTAATACATTCCCAGAATCTAAAGTAATCTTCGCCACATAGTAAGTGCTCCATACATATTTACTAGCAGAGAAGGTTCCAAATGCCCAGTAAAGAGGGTAGAGATGTGGTGGTGGCTCCCAGCCTTCACTCACAAATGCACTGTCACACTCATGCACACTCTCACACACATGCTCACACTCACTCAGACACACACGATTACACACACACTCACACGCTCTCTCACACACTCACACACAATATTCTCTCACACTTCCATCCACACACACAAATACATTCACACACACACAGTCTCACACACATAAATTCATTGTCACATACACAAACTCTCACACACTCACATAAGCTCATTCTCACACACACACTCAAACACACTTGCACACGCTCACATCTGAGGGATATGAAATAAATTTAAGCATCGCAATTAGTAACAGTTGCAATAATAATAACACTAATAACACCTGCAACTGACAGAAACACTTGGGTTCCTAACAATACTAAAAAAAAAAAAAAAAAAAATCTTTGACCATCTTTGGAGATAGCTAGGGCACACCTATTGGTCTAAAGAACTGGTTAAGAATAGGAACAAATCTGCATTCCCAAAAGGAAAAAGGAAAGGAATCGCTCAGCCGAAAGCATCCACACCACCCAAGGGAAATAAACGTGGCATCAATGGTGGTGGCACTGCAGCAGGTGAGGAGTGGAGGGCCCAAGAGCGGGGCTTAGAGTCTAGGTGTTTCCATTTTTCCTTCTGCTCCTAGCTCTAACTTTTCAGAGGCCTTGCTTGCTCTCAGGCCTGTGGGGTTGCTGATGTGAGAGAGGATAAAATGCCACCATAAAGAAACTTCACTTCGGTACGGCCACAGAGGTACTACATAACAGCCATGAAACGTCAGCGGCATATCGGTTTTGCTGACAAGTTCACTGACTGGCTGGGCAGTCCTGATCTAATCCACACATTTGCTTTCAGCTGAGGTCAGGTAGGTGGCCCTGGGGCCTTGGCTTCAGTGCAGAGCTGGTCAGGGACAATGGGGACAGCTTGGCTTACCTCCACGTGTCTCATCGTCCTCCGGCTGGTGGGCTCAGGCATGGTCCAATGGTGCCTTTAGGGCCCCAAAGGAGAACAGAGCAGGCTCGGCCTTCCGAGCCTCAAGTCAGAACTAACACATGGCCACTTCTGCCTCCTTCTATTGGCAATGGAGGTCACAAAGCAGCCCAGGTTCAGAGAAAAGAGCCTTCGGCCCTAGCTGCAAGGGGTGCAGCCCTGGCTTAGCTGGGAGCTAGCCCAAGCCACACCCTTCACACTATTCCTTAGGCCAGCCGTCTTGTACCCACAGGTCCTGTGTCATCTCCGTGACATTGCATAGAGGTCTCAGGGGGTATTTTGGTGACAACCTGAGCCTAGAAGTAGAGGTACAATTTTTCCACATACCAATGCCACTTGAATATCACTCTGTGCTCACACACACATCCACATTCATACACACACATTCACATGGGTTCACACACTCACACATTCTGCTCCCTGCTTTTGGGAAGTTATCAGCTACCTGCCCCCTCATCTAACTCTGGACCAGGACAGGTGGAAGGAGGACAGGCAGCCTCTGACGACTCTCAGTTTCTCTCCCCAGGGGCAGGAGGTGAGTGGAGGCTGTATGGATCCCCACCACAGCTCTGACACTAACAGGAGACCCCAGCAGGCCACTTGCCTCTCTGGGCCTCAGTGTCCCCCTCTGTAGATTGAGAGAAGGGAACCAGATGCTTTCACAGTACCTTTGGGCCACGAAGCCAACAAGTCCCAGCCCCCTGGTAGGACAGATGAGTAGACGCCTCAGAGCTGGAAGGGACCTCAGAACTTCCCAGAGGCAGCAGCCTGAAGCAGAGTGGATTTCCAAGCCTCACACAAACAGAACAGCAAGGCTTTCACACGGCAATGTGTGAACTCAGGAGAAGCAGCTGTGGGAGAGCAGAGGCAGCACTGGGAGCTGCTCGGCACAGCAGTGGTGGAAGGCCGGTGAGTACCCACTGCCCCCTGGGGAGGGCAGCCCAGATCACCCAGCCCCCAGGGCATCGTGGGGGAAATGAGGCAGGGGCATATGGGTAATGGGGCAGGGGCATTGTGGGAAATGGAGCAGGGGCGTGTGAGAAACGGGGCAGAAGCATGTGGGAAATGGGGCAGGGGTGCATGGGATCCCTGGGGAGGGAAAAAGACAGGACCACGAGGCAGAGAGCACTGGTCAGGTGCCCCCCACCTGGCACTAAGAGGGGCAGGGCGGCTCCCAGGACTGTCTGAACTAGCCACCCTGACTGGGAGCTGCCACTCACAGCCCAAGGGCCTGGGGGTTGGGGGTTAGAGGGTGGTAAAGGACGTGTCTGTCTTCTCTCCTGAAAGCCAGCAGCTGAGATGACTTACGTATCTTTAGAGACCCTGGGGCCCTAACTTCTCTCCCAGGGAAAGGGAGTCTGGCCCCCAAGTCCAACCCAGCAGCCCAGCAGAAAGGCAATTCCCACCCAGATGTGGGTTGCCTGCCTTATCCCTTCTCCAGGAGAAAGAAGGACTGAGCAGAGCTTCACAGTGGGAAAGAGCTTAAGGTCAAATCCATTCACCCCTCATTTACAGATGGGGAAACAGAGGCCCAGGGAAGGGAAGGGCTATCTATCCCCCCAGCCCTCAGAGGGGAGTGGGCAGCAGAGCGGAGTGGAGTGGAACCCTGCCAAGGGGTCAGATGGTAAGAGGGGCCTGGTCTGGCTGATGCAGGGACGAGGCGGAGTCCAGCCTCATGTGTTGGCATCTATTGGCATCCTCTCAGACCTCTGGGGCAGCTCTGGTCCATTCTGGAAGGCTTCCTGGCCACAGCATCCAACCCAGTGGATGCCGTGGGATCAGGCTTAGACAGGAGTGAATTCCTGCCGGCTCCACAAAGCCATGGGGCAGGGAAGCATAGCTGCAGATGGAGGAAGTAGATGGGGAATCCTCCAAAGCCTGGAGCACCCCACCAAACCCACAGCCACCCATCTGACCAATAAGGAAACTGAAGTCCAGAGAGGTTAAGCAACTTGCCTAAAGTCACACAGCTCATAGAGTAGTAGGGTGGATTCTTACCAGGCTGACCCCAGGACCTGCAGCTTACCCACTAGCCAAAGCTGCCTCCTCCCAGATGTGCAGGTGTGCAGCTCCCACCGATGTGCTTGAGTGAATTTTGTCCAAGGCACCCTCCTTAGAGCTTTTCTCTCCTGGCTGGTAACACCTGCCCAGGCAGCAGCTCCAACCTGTGAATAAGCAAAGCTGCTTCTGGCTCCTGGTGAATAAAGATGATGCCCAGAGATGTTCACAAGACAAGTCCTGGCTGCCCAGTGGCAGCTCAGCCTAGGCCTCTGGAATAGCCTGTCATTGAATGCCCTGAGCTCAGCTTCCTCATCTGCGAAATGGCAGCAATGATAGTATTAAATGATAAAACCTCATAAAGTTGTTAGCAATAATAGAAGCTAAAAGTATTGAACGCCTCCCATATGCCAGACACTGTGCTAGAAACTAGGATGGGCATCATCTCTTTTCAGACTCGCAGTGACCACAGAAGGGTGAAACTGGGACAGTCCCGTGGCTTTTCTAGCTGCTCTCACGCAAAACAGCCTCAGTTTAGTAATTTGAGGGTCCAGTCTCGTGTTATGTTACACCTTGATTCGGTCACCTCCGTTCTCAGCCCAGGCACCTGGCACGTGAGCGGGAATTCGCTGGGCTTCCCTCCCTTTTCCCACCAGCTCTCCCTCCTCCTCCCAGCTGGTTAACTGTGGCTTCTGACCTCTCCAAGGCAGATTATGAGGAAAGTGAGAAAGCGGTGGGAACATGTACTTGCCTGGGACAGTTGTAAGCTGGTGTCACCCTCTCTGAGGCTGACTTCTTTGCAGGGGCATTTCAGGGTTCTATGGAAATGCTGTCATCTCTAGGGGTCTCCCTCATGAGTGCCCTTCCCCCAGCTCAAGCACCTGGCAGGTCCAAGCACAGATTGTACATACAAGTCTCCCCAGTTTCCTCAAAGCCAATCTCTCTGTCTTACAGAGAACCAGGACATACCCCTCTCCCACACACACACAGTGCTCAGGTCATTCCAAATGATCTCTCTCCAAATCCACTGTCCATCCCAGTCCCAACCCCGTGAGGGAGGGCGGAAAGGCATCTAGCCAGTTCTCTGCCACCTGCTTTCTGCAAGTCCCACTGGGCCGTCCACAGCAAGCTCCCTCCAGCATCTGGTCTCAGCTGAAACTCCCCTGCAACATCTCCCTGCCAGGCCCACAGCCTCAGGGTACAGAAGTGTTGGGGGTGGCCACAGAGAGGTGTGGAGAGAGAGGAGTTTGCGAGTCTCGGGAACTGTGTGACACTTTCATGCTCGTGATTCCACTTACCCTGCCTGTCAGCAGAGAGCCTATTTTTATAGGTGTTTTCTCTTCTCCTGAGAATCATGAGGTCTCCATGTTATCAAATTTCTCACTACCTGCCCAAGAGAGATATTGGTAATTATGCACTTGCTCCCACCGGGGCTGCACTGTGGTGGTGCTGCTCTTTTTCCACCCCAGAAAGTGCCCACAGACCTACCCACACTCCACTGTGGGCCTCGCACACAGCCTTCATCCATTGCTGGTCAAGTGGCGATATGAGCAGAGTGGTGAGATGCTCACTGAGGTAAATTTGTTCCATGTGGAGTTTTTACCTTTTGTCCTAAAATTACATCTTTCCAATCTCTTTGGTGTTAAAATATCCATTCTATATAATTGGCTTTTTAAGTGAAGTAACTAGGGGAAGGGGAAAATCAGCAGACTATTCGACCCCCATTTGCTTTTGATTTGCACACCAAGCATTTTAGAATTCTTGTTCCTAGGAGTGAAGTACAAGTCCGGGTCCCCTCACTCTGACAAAATCAGGATTCTCACCCACAAGTGCATGAATTCCTACTGGGAGGTGGGAGGCAGGGGTCTATCCCAGTTGTCGCTGAGGTGCTGTGTGACCACAAGGGAGACACTCACCTTATCTGAACCAACCTTTTTTCCTTTGTCTCTAAAGCCCAGCTAACAGTCCATACCTGTCTCCCCTTAGCATGAGATGAGGGCTAAACCTGTTCATTATTCACCTCTCAGGGAGCCTGGGAGCAGGAAATATCCTCCTCAGCCCAGTTCTCCATCTTCCTGCCACCTGTCTCTCTCATCCCACGCTCAAGGATCCCAGACCAGGCCATCTTTAGCAATGTCCTCAGCAGCTATCTAGCCATCCCAAATATGTCTGGCAGGGCCAAGGGACAGTGCTTTCATTTGTTTGTGCTGCTATAACAAAATACCTGAGTTTGGGTGACTTATAAAGAGCAGAACTCTGTTCCTCACATTCTGGAGGCTGGAAGTCCAAGATGAAAGCCCTGACAGGTCCACCCTCGGGTGAGGGCTCCATTCCCTGCTTTCACAAAAATGCCTTGTTGCAGCTGCACCTTCTGGAGGGTGAATGCTGTGTCCTCACAGGTGGAAGGCAGCAGGGTAAAGGGGTCCAAGCTAGTTTCCTCCGGCCCTTTTATAAGGCACTAATCCATCCATGAGGGCAGAACCCTCGTGAGTTAACCACTTCCCCAAAAGCCGCACCTGTGGATGCTATGGGGCTTGGGTCTCAGCATCAATTTGAGGTGGGACACATTCAAACCACAGCAGATAGGAAAGGAGAAAGGGATGGAAGAGAGAAAAAGGAAGGAGAAGTTGCATGGGGTGAGGGAGATGGGGGTCACCAGGCAGCAGGCTCTGAGGACCTCTGCTGGGGGTTCTTGTCCTCCTAGAGGACATCCCTGGGTTCCATGGTCAGGGGTGCTTCTCCCCCTCCACCATCCTCCCTCTCCTAGCAGTGGGCCCCCTCTACCTTGAGAGACTGAGGTCAGGACACTCAGCCCCTACATTTTGTAAACGCCCAATAACTGATTGTTGGACTGAGTTGCAATTTTCTCTTATTCCTCCTACTAAACTCTAAACTCCTTAAAGGCATGGACTCTGTGTTTTATCCTTATATATAATCATTTGTGGAGGATGTAACAGTCAGGAGAAACTAGGTTACACTGCTATAACAAATATCTCAGTGGCTTAACACACCAAAGGTTTATTTCTTCTTTGTGTTCCATGTTCCCTGGCGTCTCTGCACTTGGGGACTCAGGTGGATAAGGCAGCCTCTGTCTGGAACACTGCTAGTCACTGTGAGAAAGGGGAAAAGAGCCCCACAGTGTCCTTCCTACATTGATACCTAAATGCAGGCATCCTCAAACTACAGCCCACAGGCCACATGCAGTCCGCCTAGGACTTTTATCCAGCCCACCAGGTGTTTTTGCCGCCACTGCCTGTCCTGCTTAGCAGCCAACTTGTCCCAGGGCCCGCAGTTGGCCCTCCAATGGTCTGAGGGATGGTGAACTGGCCCCCTATTTAAAAAGCCTAAATGCTTCCACCCAGAAGCTATGTATTTCCTCCCACTCACATTTATTTAGCCAAAACAAGACACATGGCCATGCTAAACTTCAGGGCACCCAGAATGTAAGAGCTGGAACAATGGTCAAATAACAGTTGTCCCTGCCACTTGAGGCAGCAATGAGGACTGACAGACAAAAGTAGGCTTTGACAAGGGACAAACTTGGACTTGAACACCAGCCTGGTCTTTTGCTGGCCGCGTCACCTTGAACACGTCCCTTCGTTGCTCCAAGCCTTGGTTATCCACATCTATAAAATAAACTTTCAGAAAGTACCAAAAGATCATTGTAAAGATAAAAAATAATATATCTGAAGCGCCTAGAAAGACGTATATCCTCAAAAAATGTTTATTATTAGCCTTAGCCTCTGTTCACTGGAAATTAGCACAGAAATAGTATTTAGCTCGATCACTGTGAATTGGTATAGAGATGTGAGTGATGATGCCTGATGAGATAGGATCATTAGCAACATCATTTAGAAACTATATGCCGAAAAGTAAATCCCAGCAGGGTGAGTAGTCACCATTATTCTTATTTTATGGAAATGCAGAGTAGCTCATCATAGTTTTACATCTTGCCCCAAACCACAGCAGATAATCAAGATAGACAACATTTAATGCAATAGCTAAAATTTACTGAGCATTTACTGTGTTCAAGGCAGTGTTCTAAGAACAAACTTCAGCACACAGATCAAACCCAGCCCACTACTTGTCTTTGTAAATAAAGTTTTATTGGAACACAGCCACACCCATTTGGATATGCATTATTTATGCCCACTTTGTTGTGTGGTTGCAACAGAAGCTGTATGGCTTTGCAAAGCCCAAAATACTTACTGATTCTTGACAGAAAAAGTATGCCAACCCCGTTTCTATGTCTGCATCATTTTAGCTTGACATCATGCAAAGGAGAGCCCCACCTGAGTCAGTGCTATACAGGAAGCCACAGTATGACCTCTCCATTCTTAGAATCACATGTTGGTCACACCTCCCAGACTAGGGGGAGCCGTGTCGGTAAGCCCTTCAAAATATCATATGACTTTCACTACTTCCTAAATGCCATCAGATTTTTACCCTTTGTTTCCTCAATCATTTCCTGGGCTCTGACTCCAGTCACTCCACCCTCTGTTTCTTGCTGTGGGCTCCCCTTTGCCTTTGTCCACAAATATAAGTCAGAACTATCACAAAACAAATGGCACAGAGGCTCCCAGAGGTCACAGATGTTGTGAGCACCCCAGAACAGCAAGAATAAGCCCTTGTCAGCTGAAAGATGTTACAGATGCATTGAGAATCTACCTCACATTTAAGAAACTATCTCAGGCAAATTGTGTTATAATAAGTCACATTGTAAGGGATGGATTTGATCAAGTTTGTATTTCATCCATCTAGTGTTTCTTCCATCTAGTTCACATCAAACCCCATGAGATTGGCACCACTGTTATAATCCCCATTTCCCAGGTAAGGAAATCGAGGCAGGGGAGGTAACCATCTTGCCCCTACATCTCATGGTAAACCCTGTGAGATTAGTGCCAGTGTTACTATCCCCATTTCCCAGGTAAGGAAAGCAAGACAGGAGAGGTGATCTTCTTGCCCCCATGTCTCATGGTAAACCTTATGTGATTAGTATCACTGTTATTATCCCCATTTCCCAGGTAAGGAAAGCAAGGCAGGGGAGGTAACCATCTTGCCCCCATATCTCACAGTACTATAGAGACCAGGATTGGAGTCCTGGCTTCTGTCTCAGAGGCATGCACTGATCTGCTGAACTCTTCACTCACTAATGCCAACAGGAAAGATGACTGTTTAATTTCATTGTATAATCTGGCAGATTCATCACTCTGCTATTTCCTAGTAAACTCATCTCCTAACACCTAGGTAATGGGTATTTTATCCCTAAAGTGTTTGCCCCGACCAGCCATAGCTAAAGTTTCCATAATTCATATATATGTCTCTGGCTACATTAAGGCATTTGCTTGAGTAGCCAAATAGAAATTCTCCCATGGCAAAAAATTATCCCCATGCGATTTGTTACACTAGCTCCACAACTGTGGGCTGAGATGCAGGAAGTGGTGAGTGAGCCCTGATCTAGGCTTGAAGAAACAGGTGCTCTGGCTAAGCTCTACCTGGCACTGGCTGTGTGTCCATGGAAAAGTCACTTGCCCTCTCTGGGGAAAGAAGGATGTTTAAATACATTTCCAAAATGTCCTTCCCACATGATACAGTACAGAGGATGACAGTAGGGCCTCTGGGGCCAACGAAACCAGAATTCAATGCTCAGCCTTACCCTGGCTATAAGGCCTTGACTTTGGATGCCCTTCATTTCTCTGAGTCCCAGCTTCCCCTGCTATGATCAGAGATCCTGGTGCCATCCTCACTTGGCTGCAGTAAGCAAGGGCAGGTAAGCATGTGCTTATAAACTAAAAAGCTTTGTGCAAACGTGTAACCATCACTACTATCGCTATTTTTTCCCAAGGCTTTGCGTCCCAGGCTTTCTGAACGCCATGTCTGCGGCTCCTGCCAGCAATGGGGTATTTGTTGTCATCCCGCCCAGCAACGCCAGTGGCCTCCACCCACCTCCAGCCATTCTGCCCACCTCCATGTGCCAGCCTCCAGGGATTATGCAGTTCGAGGAGCCCCCCCTGGGGACACAGACACCAAGGGCCACCCAGCCACCTGACCTACAACCCATGGAGACTTTCCTGACAGGAGAGCCCAAAGCTTTGGGGGTAAGAACAGCTTTTCCGGCTGATCTGAAGCACGGGTAGTGAGAGCCCCAGAACCGGAGCCCAGCTTGGAGAGGGAAGCAGGCAGTTGACAAATTCTTAGTGAGGACTCAGGATTCGCCCATGCACCAGATAGACCGAAATGCTCCCCCTCATGGAGCTCACAGAACAAACCAGTAAACAAGTGGCTAAGATAACTCCAAAGACAGCAATGAGGTAGAAAATTATAGCTAGGGAGAGGTGATGCCGGCCATGGTGGACAGGGAGATCTCTCTGGAGAGATGACATTCAAGCTAAAGCCTAGCTGTGGGACTGAAGCCGGTCAAGGGAAGATCTGGTGGAGGTGGCTGCAAAGAAGTGTTTACCCTGTAGGAGGAACTTCAAGTGCAAAGGCCTTGAAGTGGGAATGGCTGTGCTTGTTCAAGAAAGAAATAGAAGGGTGACTAGATGGCTGGTGTGTAATGAGCAAAGGAAGGAGGGATGTGAGATGAAGTGGCAGGGGAGCACAGCTCCTCTAGTGCTTATGACAGTCCTTGAGAGATGAACTGAGCTCTTTCCCATTTCAGATGGCCTTGAAAGACTGGTGTCTAGGAGGGAATAAAGTATTAGATAGATAGATAATAGATGATAGACGAAATAGAGAGATGCACACACATACTCACACGTGTATGTATATACGTGTATCATTGAAAAGAAAAACTTTAAACAAATTCAATTTAGCAGAGTTTATTTGAGCAAAGAATGAATCATGAACAGATTCAGAGAGCTCCACCCAGGAGTGTGAGCAACAAGCTTTATAGGCTGAGAACAGAGGCCAAGTAGAGAAATCCCCTGATTGGCTATAGCTGGGTGTTACACAGGATGTGCTGAGTCATTTGCCTTACCTGAGCACACTTGGATCAGTTAGCTGAAGTTTATCTGTTTATAATTGGCTGAAACCCAGCTACGTGTTACAAAAAATATACTCTTAGTTAGGTTTCAGTTTGTTTACAAACTGTGAGGTTGCAGGTTGTTCTGCAGGAGCTCAAAGTACAGAGACAGGCAAATGGACTCCTGTTTATTTCACATACATATATATATATGTATATATATATATATATGTATGTGCAAGCACACACAGTTTGCCCCTTGGCTTCAGTTTCCCTAAGTGGGAGATGAAAATATAGTTTAGGCAATGGTGATGCTGATGACAGTGATGCTGATGACAGCTCCTGTTTATTAAGTGTCTCTGAGAGGTGCACGCACTGTGCCAAAGTCTGCACGCATTGTCTCCATGGATTCTCAGCACCGCCTCATAACACCCAGCGGAATATAGTTCCCATTGAATGGATTAGGAAACTGAGATTTTGTCAAGGCTAAATCACTCGTCCAAGGCCAACATGGCCGGACCATAAAGTTTTGCTTTCAACCCATCTGCATTGTGGCATCCAGGACCTCTGGCTCAAACAGGATGAAATTTATAATTCTGCCCTAAAAGCTATACCACATCCACTAGTATAAAAGGGGACGGGAGACATTGGACAAAGAGGGGTCATCAATTGCTGGAAACTTCACAGCAGACCCTGGAACAAATTCTCCCCCTCCCCAAGTAATTTAATGAGACAAATACAAATTGCCAAAAAAGTGGAAAATACAAATAAATGTCACCCATTGAGAATTACACCAGCTTTGGAGTTAACCAGCCTGCCACTTCACAGCTGGGTGACCTGGGGTAGGTTACTGAACATCTCTGAGCCTAGGTTTTCTCATCTCCAAAATGAGGGTAGTATTACCTACCTTGTCACATGAGGATTAAATGAGATCATATCCCTAAAACTCCCAGCACAGTATTCAGCTAGTGGCAGGTGCTGTCCTCCAAGGAGTAATCACAGTGACTTCAGTGGTCTAGTAGCAGGGTAGAAGGTATAAGGAAGGAAGAGTGATGTTGGCACCTGTGACACCCACCGTGCCACACAGAGCAACAATAGGACACTGATGGGATGAAAGATGGGCAACCCAAGAGAGAAAGAGGCTAAGATTCAAGGGGTCATATCATGGGTATCCAAATATGTATTCCACTTGGTGACAAGTACACAATTCTGGCTGCTCCCATCAAGACTGCTCTTAAAAGGACCGTGCTGGTTCAGGTTGGGGTGAGCACAGGTCACTGAGGAGCTGGTCTGGAAGTAGCAGCAGGAGGGGACTCTTGGACTAGACAAAGGCTGGATTCAGGGGTCTCGGACATCTCTTGCCAACCAGCTGTAGAATTCAAGAGTTACCAGAAGCAATATTTTTGCAGTGTGGCAGAACTTCCAGAAGCCCACCTGTCCTCACCCTTGAAAAAACCTTTGCACTTCTGGGAGTGTCAGAGGGGTGCTTGGAAACCAACTCCCAAAATAAACAATAATGTTAATAATCTAGGGTGAGATTTCAGCTAGGAGGGACGCAGCTGCACATCAGCAATACAGGTTGACATACTAAGGTGCTCAAGGAGGGGTGCTGGCTGCAGGCTGGAGGGGGTGTCTGGGCGCGAGGGAGGGCAGCTGAGGCTTTCAGTGCAGAGAATGTTGTGAGTCCTTGAAAGGAGGCCTGAGAAAACCAGGCAGCTCCGTACAGGGATGCTTGAGATCCCAGCGCTGAAACACAAAGCAGGAGGCAGCCCGGCTGGGAGCTGGCCCTTGTGACTCCTTTCTTAAAACTGTCTTTACCATGCACCTCCAAAGGGAATGTGAAGCTTTCTCCCAGTCGCGGACGGGAAGCTGGTGAGGGTGGGCAGGGCCGCGCGCTCCTCCGCCGGCAGGAGGCGGTGTGGAGCACAGGTCTGAGCACCCCACTCCCCACTCCCCCCCCACCCCGCCCGCTCCCACAGACCGTGCAAATCCTGGTTGGCCTCATCCACCTGGGCTTCGGCAGCGTGCTGCTCATGGTCCGCCGCGGCCGTGCAGGAATGCTGTTCATCGAAAGCGGCGTCCCCTTCTGGGGTGGAGCCTGCGTGAGTGCTGGGGCCATCTGGGGGGCCCTGCCCAGACTCACTTGTGCCCGCTGCTCCCATCCCCGCCCTTCTCCCAGGCACAGTCCCTCCTGTGTGGGGGCCTGGAGATATTTACTAGGAGAACTAGAGTGTAAATCTAACTCCTTACCTCAAACCTCATCATAAACCTAAGCCTGACTCCACTGCAATATATGAAAAGCGCCAGAGATGGCTGCCTAGAAAGATGGGAGGAAGGGGGTGAGGAGCAGGTCCTAACCCCCTGTACTATCCTGATCCTAAGCCTCAGCCCCTGCATCCGAACCCCACCTGAAGAAATCCTTCAACTCCCCTGAGTGGGTCCCACCCCTCCATGAGCTCAGTCTCCTGGGACCCTGACCAACTCCGAAGCCCTCCCCCCCCCAGCCCATTCCTCTGACCACACCCTGACCAAGCAAGCCGCGCCCCACTCCCACCCCCCGTTGCTGGAGCACCTGGTGAGCAGGTTGTTCTCATCATTAACGTGAAGAGAGAGCGCTGCAGTGTTTACCAGGCAAACACTCGTGTTTGCACCTGCATCAACATCACCAGAGCCCCCAGCCGCCTGAGGAAGCACAATCCAGCTCCACGGGGTAATACTGTGGAGTCCCTTAGGCAAGTCACTGAGCCTCAGGCCTCAACTTCCTCACCTAAAAATTGAGCTCATAGGTTGTGGCTCTGCCTGTCCCACAGTTTACTGAGGAGATCAAGAGCTAAAGTACATGGCAGCTGGTTACTAACCACACAATTTTGCACAGATGGTGCAGAAGTGATGTCATGACAATTCCCTTTTTGGAGAAACGTCAGAGATTTGCATGGGAGGAGCCTCTGTTGAGTGAGTGTTGGTTCCAGAACTGGAGCCTGTGACATTCTTCCCTTGCCCAGACTGCCTCCAACAAGAACTCAAAACCTCCCAGAGTGGGGCTCCAGGGAGGCCACATTGCTGACACCCCACAACTAGAGCAGGATGGTCGCCAGGTCATGCTTGGGGACAAGCTCTAGCCCTTTGAATGATCCACAGCGTCCCAAAGTTGGAAAATGCTGGCAAGTGGCAGAGCCTAAGGGGGAAATCTTAATAGGAGGAAGCAAAGGTGTCGCCTCTTCTCTGAGCTTCCTGCTGCCAGACTTTATCACAGATATTCCCAGTCAAGTTTTCAAAAAAGGGGGAAGAAAAAAACCAAAACTCTGCTTTTCAATCTCAGGACCCCAGGTCAGGGGACCTGAGAGCACATGTGAGCTCCAATATTTAATCACTTAGTTGGATCTTTTTTTTTTTTTTTTTGAGACAGAGCCTCAAGCTGTCCCCCTGGGTAGAGTACCGTGGCATCACAGCTCACAGCAATCTCCAACTCCTGGGCTCAAGCGAGTCTACTGCCTCAGCCTCCCAAGGAGCTGGGACCACAGGCACCCGCCACAACGCCCGGCTATTTTTTTTGGTTGCAGCCATCATTGTTGTTTGGTGGGCGCGGGCTGGATTTGAACCCGCCACCTTAGGTGTATGTGGCTGGCGCCTTACCTGCTTGAGCCACAGGCGCCGAGCCACTCAGTTGGATCTTATTATCAATGACCTCTGGGGACCCCTGAATGTATAAGAGTATTTTGTGCTTTTTCCTTTTCTTTTTGGCAGGGGCTTGGTTTGAACTCACCACCTCTGGCATATGGGGCCGGCACCCTACCCTTTTGAGCCACAGGTGCCGCCCATATTTTGGGCTTTTTCATTATGTGCATTTTTCTAGAAAGAGCTCATAGCTTTACTCAGAGGCTCAAAGGAGTTCTTGGTTGAAAATTCCCAAAATTCCAGGATGGGAAGACAACTTGGTACAGAAGGAAAGAGGCAGAACAGCTGGCACATGGTTCTTCTCTGTACGCCCTGAACAAATCGCTGCCTCCCTCTGGGGCTTGCCCTCTTAATCTGTATGACTATGTAGTATCTGTCTCTTGCCCTGAGGGCTGAATTCTAGATCCAGCCACCACCATCTTTTTCTGTTACTTTTCTTTCTTTCTTTCTTTCTTTTTTTTTTTTATGAGACAGTCTCACTCTGGGTAGAGTGTCATAGCTCACAGCAGCCTCAAAGTCTTGGACTCAGGTGATCCTCTTCCCTCAGCCTCCTCAGTAGCGGAGACTAGAGGTGCCCACCACATCACCTGCCTAGTTTTCCTATTTTTAGAGGCCTCACTCTTCCTCAGGCTGGTCTTGAACTCCTGAACTCAAGCAATCCACTCACCTCAGCCCCCCAGAGTGCTAGGATTATAGGCATGAGCCACCACGCCTGGCCCAGCTGCCATCTTGACAGCTCCACTGTACTTGATGTTGAAGAGGAAACTCAATACAGTAGACCCTCTGTAAATTGACTACCCAAGGAACAATAACAAACTAGTCAATGTACAGAAGTGGTCAACATAAGGAAATAGGCCTACTGTACTGATAAATGTGGTACATGTCTGCTCTATGAAAATTAGGTTAACATGAGAAGGTGGTCAATGTAGAGAGGTGATGGACTATGGAGGTTCCACTGTATATCAAAGCCAAATTCTTGATTCCTACCCTATTCTTCCCCTCATCTCCCCATCTCAGCAAATAGCACCCCCAGCCACCCACCTGCCAAAGCTAAACACACCACAAGAGTCATTCTTAATCCTTCTCCCCTCACACACGTCAGCCCCTCCAGCAGTTCCCAGGGGCTCACCCTCCAAAACATAGACTGAATTTTCCCACTTCTCCCCTCCTCCACTGCCACCACCCTCATCCACACCACCTGGACGCCAGTCATGGCTCCTTCCTGGTCCTCTCTGTGTCACCCCCTTACCTTCCACTGTCCCTGTGGTCTCTCTGGCACGGCAGCTAAGTGCAAACCTGCTGAGCATCAGGCCAACAACTGGCACAGCACTGGTGGGTGCCAGTCCCTCAGCCAAGCCACTGGCAGGGCCAGTCCAGATTCATCACATAAGGCACCTGCCAGGTATACAGGCACCATGATGCAGGTGATGGGAGCCCCCAGCTCAGAGAGGCCTCCTCTGACCCCCACCCACCTCAAGCATGACTCCTATCACTTGGTCACAGCTTTTATCACCACCATCCATCCTCATCTTCACTTTCATTTGCTAAATGTCAGTCTTCTCTGGATAGAACATAAACCCCATGAGAACAGGGATCTGGTCACCTTTGTCAACTCTGTTAAGTTCCTAACACATAACCACCACTCAGGAAATGTTTGCTGAGTGAATGTTTGAAGGAACAATGAGGCTCTGATGATGTGATGTCAGTGGAAACACTTGCCTTGTGACCCACAGCCCTTGTTCCTGGGGAGGGGCTCCTCAAAAGCAGGGGACACCCATACAGAGAGACCCCCAGGTGCCTGGCTGGGAAACAAAGAAGGTGGCATCCAGGAAGCTGCCCTCTCTTTGGCTCCTTTTGGCAGAGCCCAGGTATAGTGTGCCCTGCCCTGGACCCCAGCCGAAGCCTCACCAGGCTCCTCTTCCCCATGCAGTTCATCATCTCTGGGTCCCTCTCAGTGGCAGCCGAGAAGAACCGCACCAGCTGCTTGGTAAGTCTGAACCAGTGGGCCTGGGGCTAGGGATGGGGACGTCACTGAACCTGCTCTGTGCCTTCCTTCTGCTCATACATTCAGCTCATTTGGCCAGTGCATTCTGGGGCTGCCAAGTGCCAGGGGAGGGGCAGCCCCCCGGCAGACACAGACAGGCAGCATCTGGGAGCAGAGGAACAGAATACTCTCTCAAAACACAACACACGGTGGAAAGTGAGGGTCCAGGGACAACATGCTCATGGTCTCATTCCAAGAAAGGAAAGTTGCAAGAAGACCTGAGGCTCAGCGCCCATGGCTCAGTGGGTAGGGTGTTAGCCACATACATGGAGGCTGGCAGGTTGGAGCCCAGCCCGGGTCTGCTAAACAACAATGACAGCTGCAACCGAAAAAACAGCCGGGTGTTGTGGTGGGCGCCTGTAGTCCCAGCTACTTGGGAGACTAAGGCAAGAGAATCGCTTGAGCCCAAGAGTTTGAGGTTGCTGTGAGCTGTGATGCCACGGCACTCTACCAAGGGGAACATAATAAGATTCTGTCTCAAAAAAAAAAGACCTCCTGGAAGAGCAGATGGCCATGCCACGCCTACTTGGGCAGGGAGGACTTTAGACTGTGTGGGCAAGGGGCAGGGTTGCTATGGAAACTATGCACAACCATTAGACCAGAGCAAAGGTCTGGGAGGGAAAGTGGAAATTAGATGGAGAGATGTGTGGGGACTTGAGGAAGGCTCTGGCGCCTTCTGCTGGCAGCACAGAGATGACAGAGGCACTTGAACAGGACAGTCAGTATGGTCCCCTGCTCAGAGAACAGGGCAGCGAAGGTCATGGTGTTTACCTTCTGGTGCTCGGTAAGACACCCAAAGAACAAACTAACAAATAAGATAGTTTTGGAGTACAAAAAATGCTAAAAGGAAGCAGACAGGATAATGTGAGAGTCATTCTGCTCAGCTGGGATAGTTTAGGGTGCCTGAACAGGGCTCATCGAGCCAAGATCTCACAGTTCAAATGGCAACAGCCTCACAAAAAAGGCTGGCCATGAAATGACGTGGGCTTGGGAGAGGCGCCAGAGCACTGGGTCATCACAGATAGTAGGCGGTATGGGAGGGGCTGAGCTGGGAGGGAGAGGCGGACAGGTGACTCAGAAGTTAAATGCCAAATTTGGAATTTATTTTAAGGGCAATGAGCAGCACTGAGGTTTAAGCAGGGCAATCCTTGCCCTGTCTCAATTCTTGAGTGTAGTTCTGGGTGCTGGGCACAGGATGAGTCATGGAGGGGCAGGACTGGGAGCCTCAGCACCCAACCCGGCGTCCCCCAGGCTATAAACTGAGGAGGGCAGAGGCCTGACTTCTGCCCCTGTACTCACAGCACCTGAATAGTGCCTGGCCTGCCGTAGGTGCTTCCTGCAGGCCTGTTGAATTAGTTAACTGAGTGTCTATGAGGCTGCTCTGGTCTCATTGACTTCTTGGCTGTCGTTAAAAAGAAAAATCAGGGATCTTCGAACTTGAATGGGCCTGCCCATGAGTGGTTCCCCCTTTAAGGCCAGACTGTTTAACCAGAAGGCTTCAGCTACTGGATCACAAGAGTGCCAAGTTCTGGCTGCATGGGGATAGTGACCCCAGGGTGACTGCCTGGACCACCCCTGGGATTTACAATCCCTGCATGCTTTCTGGACACTGAAATTCTGGGCCTCTCGATGAGGGCTTGGCCCATCTGTCTTCCAGTCCTCAGCTCCTGGCTGTTTCCTGACTCAACCCTTCATACCGGGGTGTGCAGTGCCTCCCTCTGCCAGCTGCCACCTAGGGCCTCGTG
The DNA here is from genome assembly GCF_000181295.1 of Otolemur garnettii. NCBI lineage: Eukaryota > Metazoa > Chordata > Mammalia > Primates > Galagidae > Otolemur > Otolemur garnettii. Next base: position 868,668 of record NW_003852649.1, on the reverse strand, counting down.
ATCATGACCTCAGCACCTCTCACTCACTGTCCACAGCAAAGGGCCCCCTGACTCCAGGCCACAGCTGCACCTTCAAGGCATACACCTGGGGGAGAGGGGCAGTGCCAGTCAGAGATGGGCAAGAGGCCTGCCACAAACCCTGCCCAGCGAGGCTATGAAGGCAGATGGGCCCTCTTCCCTTCTTCTGAGGTCCCAGGAAAGGAGAAGAGAAAAGGAGAGAGATCAACAGAGACGCAGGCGTGTGCAGGGCAGTGCATCCCGAGCCACGGAGGGAGAGTGCTGGAGGCTGGGTGGCTGAGCCATTACTTCTGTTCATTCTATTTCTGTTCGCTCTTCCCTGTGCTCCTGTCTCTCGCCCCATCCTCCATCCCCCTACCCCACAGGTGAGGAGCAGCCTGAGTATCAACATTCTCAGCGCCATGGCAGCCTTTGCTGGGACAGCCATTCTGCTCATGGATTTTGGTGTCACTAACTGGGTGTGTTGTCCAGTACCCCCAGGAGTGGGAAAACTTGGAAAATGATAGGGCCACATCCAAGAGGGGGAGGGAGGCAGAGTTTGCAGCAGCTGGGCATTGGCAGGGCCAGTAGACTCCATGAATATATGGACCGTCTGACCCTGCGCTGCGGTGGGCATCAGGGAGATGGAGAGACAGCCTGCAGGGTGAAGGGAAGGGTAGAGGAGGAATTGGCAGCAGGAGGACAGGCTCCAGGCACAGCTGCTTCTGACTAGTCAGGGGCAGCTGCAGATGGGCAATATATGTCCACATAGAGCTGTGTGACCTTAGGCAAATTACTCTCGTGTGGGGCTCACCTTGTTCTGGAACTCTGAGCTCGACTTGACTGTGGGTTTTGGTCCCCAGGATGTGGGCAGGGGCTATCTAGCTGTGCTTACTATCTTCACCATCCTGGAGTTCTTCGTTGCAGTCATCGCTACCCACTTTGGGTGCCAAGCCACCCGCGCCCAAGCCAACATGGTGAGTTCCCCCTGCGGCCCCCCTAAACCTGAAACTCTGAGGAAGGCAATTGGCCAGGGTGGCTCTCTGCCTCCAGCCCCCAGAATGTCACTGCAGTGAGTGTCCCACTCATACATGAGGGGACCCAGAGCATCTTCACACAGCTCAGTGAAGATGGGACTGTTCTTCTTGTGGCCAAGGAGGAGGGGACAGGTGGTACCACCAGACCTGCTGCCCTGCACAGCTACACCAGGAGCCTTATTACAGGGCTATGCCCAGGGGAGTGAACTCTTCAGGAATGCCAGGGGCATGTGTGGGGCAGGGCACATCACAGAGGGCAGCACAGCTGAGGTGGAAATTGAGCTGAGTTTCCCAGGAAATGAAGGGGGGTACTCACAGCAGGGGAGCCAGCTGGGGCAAAGGCTGCCTTGGCCGGAAGATGCTGGCCATAGAGGTGCAAGATGTGGGGCCATACCAAAGGTTTTTGAGGAGGGGACTGAGCTGGGTTTTTGAAATATTGGCCAAACAGGCTGCGTGTGGTGGCTCACACATGTATCCCTAGCGCTCTGGGAGGCTGAGGCAGGATTGCTTGAGATCAGGAGTTCAAGACCAGCCTGAGCAAGAGTGAGGTCCCGTCTCTACTAAAAACAAAAAAACTATCCAGGCATCATGCCAGGTGCCTGTAGTCCCAGCTACTTGGGAGGCTGAGGCAGGAGAATCACTTGAACCCAGAAGTTTGCCCAGCCCTTGCCCACCTCCCAAAGGTAGGAAGTTTGAGGTTGCTGTGAGCTATGCTGACACCATAGCACTCCACCCTGGACAACAGAGTGAGACTCTCACTCAAAAAAAGAAGAAAAAGGGAAAGGGAGAGAGGGAGGGATGGAAGAAATGAATGGAAATACTAGTCGGACAGATGACTTGTTCTGAGTGTAGGATTCAGACCCGCAGCTCTCACTACTATGGTGCTGTTCTCAGAATTCCCACAAGGGGGCACTACACTACTGCACCGCCTCCCTGCACTGGGTTTTCTTTGCAGCCGGTGATGTTCCTGCCAAATGCCTTCAGCACAGACTTCAACATTCCGAGTCCAGCAGCCTCTCCACCCCCTGCCTATGACAATGTGGCATATATGCCCAAGGAGTCATCGGAGTAGCAGGCTGGGACTCCCGCAGGTTGGAGTGTAGCCTCTCTCCACCTCACCTTGTTGCTTCCCCAGCTGTACCCCCCACTCACTCCCACATATTGTGGCACCTGAGGGGGGCACCCCCTAGGGTGTCTGTCCCACACTTATCTCCAGCAGTTTCTATCCTAAAAGAAACCAGGTTGATGTCAAAGGTCCTTCAGCTTCCTGAGCCCTGTCACCCCCATGTGCTTTTCTCTCTGCTCATCTGGGTTCAAACCAAAATGGAGACTTGGGTTCGTGGCCTGCCATGGCCCTCAGGCTGTGAGAAATGTCAGTAAGCTTAGACTGCCCAGATCCCCAGAAGGGAGTTGAGGCTGACCCTAGCATTGCACGGAGGTGCAGAGATCAGTCTGAGGTCTGACTCAGGTCTCCTGGCCCCCTTTGTCATCTGCCACATCTTGGGCCTCCCACCTGCAAACTAAAGTGCTGAACCGGAGATCCTGTAAGGCCCTTCCAGCTCCCTGGACTTCCTGAAGTCCTGGGTCTAGACCAGGCATGGTCCCCTCACTGCCTTCAGTAACACTCATTTTCCTGATCTCTAATATGGATTCAGGGTTGACCCCAGCCCTTGCCCACCTCCCCAGGTAGGAGGTTTGCAGGGGGGGGGGGCTGAACTCAGCCCATTCCTGATGTATGCATGGACAGGTGTGCAGTGATGGGGTTTGGGGCCTCCCTGTGCCTTTCAGCACCCCCTTCCCCAGCCCCACAGCCTGAGGACAAGGCCATCCCTGAGGTTCACTACAGGAGCTGGACTGGGTCTCAGGGGGTGAGGAGATACCACCAGCCCAGTATTCATAGACCCTGGAAGATGGCTTGTCTCATCCATACCCCAGAGGGAAATAAACAGTGTGACTTAAACTGTGAACTAGACTCATTACAATGACTTTTTTTAACCTCAGAGGCTTCAAGGGTCATCCTGTGTCTATCATAGTACTTGGGTAACTGTCCCACTGTCACAGCACAGGGACATCTCTGGGTTCTGGGTGCTGGGTGCTGTGCTCTGTGTCCCCACCTCAGCCCAAACAAGCAGGCATTCATATCTCTGATTCATAGCTAAGAACTTAAATAGGTCCCATGCCTGAAGCCACCAAGCTAGTAAGAGCAGGATTTGAACCCTGCTCCATCTGACATCAGAACTAATGCATGCTCTTATCACACGGGCTCTCACCCTAGTCCAAACCAAAGTGTCCCCCCAAACCTGGGATTTGAACCCTACTCCATTCAGCATCAGAGCCGATGCATGCTCTCACCACATGGGTTCTTACCCTAGTCTAAACCAAAGTGTTCCTCCAGCTCCTTTCCCTCCTTCCTTCTGTTTCTTCATCCCAAAGACTGGGCTAGGACTGTGTTCCTAATACACCCACTTCTTCATCAAACAAATGCCTGCTCCTCCTTCGAGACCCATGGAGGGTGGGGCAGGGACTATGTGGTGTAAGAAGGCACTCACTCCTGGGGCGGTGCCAGTGCAGAACCAGGTGGGGGTTACAACAAACCTTGGCTTTCAAAATCAAGAGAGAGTGATAGATGAGTACAAAATGAACAATGACAGGTGGCCATCAGCCCCATGTGCGGAAGACCAGGGTAGGGGGTCAGGTGCCTCCCGCAGGGCTGCTGACTGCCCAGCCTCGCCCTTCAACCCTCAGGGCAGGGTGTGTGAACTCTAGGCTGAGTGTGTGTGACCTGGGCATGCACACCACATTGAACATCAAGGCAGCTGAACGTGAGTGACCCCTCCCCACCACATTGAACATCAAGGCAGCTGAGCGTGAGTGACCCCTCCCCCGCCCCTGGAGTCCACAGTGACTAGAATAATCACGCACAGCAACTAAGACCAGCAAGCACTGCCGTAACCATCTGACATTTGCTGACTCATTTAACACTCCAGCAACTCCATGGGTATTATCATCCCTGCTGAAGAGGGGAAAGAGAGGAAAGCTGAAGCCCAGAGAGGTCAAATAGCCCACCCAAGATCACACTGCTATGAAGCGGTGGAATCAAGATTTGAAGTCAGGCAACCAGGATCTGGAGTCAACTCTGAAGTGCTATGCTGTGGTCCTGGCAGTGAGGTCTGTCTGACTCAGCTACTGGGCTCCACATCAAGATCCCTTGAGAAACCAGATGGATGTGAAGGAGCCTACAGTGGGATGGGGGTCAGTGAGGGCCACTCCACACCTCCTTCACCAGGAGGGCCTCTCAGAGACCCTGCACCCCTCCCAGGAGACAGCGCCACACACAGAGCCAGGGCTGGGAGAGGGTTTCAGGGCAGAGCCAGAGGGATTGTTTGGATCTGCCTAATGCAGCTTGTGGGTCATGCCTAGATCCCAACTGGGGCAAACCAAAGGTAACAAGACATTTGTGAGACAGTCAGAGAAATGTGAACACTGACCAGAGAACTGACACCTATGAGTAGCAAAAACTGGGTAAGAACAGGTTCTTCGGACTCCAAAATTTTAAACTGTCCTTTATAAGAACAGTTTCTAAACATGCAGCCAATCTCAGTGGGGCTGCAGGGTTTCGTGTTCAGAATAAACATGCCTCAAAATGCACCAGGAATTAGTTTTAATTTCTCAGTTGTGATCATGTGGTCACACTTTTTAAACAAACTCATTGTCTTTTAGAGATAAATACCAAAATGTTTACCAATAAAATGAGAAGATGCCTGTGTTTTCTTACTGATGGGGAGAACAAGGTGGGATAAGAGCTGATGATGACTCTGGCCTGGGCTTGGGGACCAAGTGGTTCATCGGACCATTCTCTCTACTTTTGTGAATGCTTGAAATTTTCCAGAATTAAACAGATTTGTTCATAAAGTTCAACTTCTGACTCTAAGGCAGCGGTTCTCAACCTGTGGGTGGTGACCCATAGGAACTGTATTAAAGGGCCAAGGCATTAGGAAGGTTGAGAACCACTGCTCTAAGATTACAACTACCTTCACCCCATCAGTCCCAGATTGTAAACAGGTTAAATTGTTAATATTTTCCTTGCCAAAGGAAATTTGTGATTATAAAAGAGAGAGACCAAAAAAGGCACTAAGATTTTTCAGATGCCGGGATTCAGGGAATGGAGAGAGACTTTAACAACTTCCACACAACTGGGCGGGAATTGGGGCTGGGAGAGAAAAGATGCAAAGTCTAATTAACGCTGTAAAGATGTTCTGATTTTATGGCACTGTGTCCGTGGGGCTGAGATGTCTCCGGAGGCCAAAGTGCAGCTGGAAGCTCCTGGCAGAGGTCCTGGAGCCAGGTGCTCTCCTCGAAGCAGTGACAATGGGGGTAGTGTTTGGTGACTCCACATGTGGTGGAGGGGATGCCCAGAAGCACAGACTTGGTCCCACCTTGAAGCCAGGGGCTGGCCTTTTATACTCTGATGTAGTGGTCTCTGACTACAGAATTGGGGGTAGGGGAGTGAGAGAAGAAACTCAGTTACGGCAGCTGGAGAAGGGGTGCCCCACCCAGGAGCAAGGATCTGGGAACTGGAGGGGGCCACCATCAGCCTCTACCCCAGTGAGAAGATCCCCACCCACAGCCCCATCTGCCACCAGTCACTGCACATCAGAGCCAAGAGGTCTCCCCACCCCTTCCACACCAATCCTGGAAGCACACACAGAGACACAGAGGGGCCACGTGGGGCCAGAATTAGAATCCAGGACTCCTGAGCCGTCTCAGAGGGAGGCCTCTGTTTCTACAGGTGACCCCTCCCCCACCAGGCACTCTGTCCCGAACCCAGGAAGGAGGTTTTGGCACACTCAAGGGCTGTTTGGTAACTGACATTTGCTGAACCCCCAATCTTCTAAGGGTCCAATCCCCACCATCCTCTCCATCACATGGTATGACACTGTCACTCAGAACCTCTCAATCCCTGCCTTTGTCTGCTTGACATGCACACACGCACACGCACACGCACACGCACACACCCTCTGACGCTCTACCTCCACTGCACAGTCTGATTAGGGCCATGTTATTCGTGCCTGGATTTTCTCTTCCTGATCAACTATAAACCTTCCATGGATGAATCTCACTCATTCCTGCCTGGGTCCCTATAGTGTCCCCTGAAGAACACCATAGAGTCCATGGATTTCCAGGAATGCCAGTTTGGGGTGTCAGATCACTAGCTTTGTACCCTGGTGCTCTTACCTCCCCACACCCTTCCTCTCTGCAGGAGGCCAGAGCTCTCATGGCCCTCTTCCCCTGTGAGCAGGAGGGATTGGAGGCAATAAATGCCCCGCTCCAGATGACATCTTAACAGAGAACAAGATGAGGACAAGGTGGAGCCTTGCTGGCAGGATTCCAGGCATGCAGAGGGCTGGCGTTAACACAGGTGACATTTATTGCTACGTGCCAGGCCCTGCCTGTGTCAGACATAACCCCGGTTAATCCTCACAACCCAGAACAGGTGCAAGCCCTCCCTGTGTGTAGACATGTAGAGACCCTGCCCAAGGTCAAGGTTCCAGGGAATTGAGCCAGGTGTTGGCCCAGGCTTGTCCACTTCCAAGCTCACAGTCTGGCCCATTCTTCTCCTCTGCTTAGGGGGATGGGGGGTTCCGGAGGTCCTGCCAGCTCTGTCCCTGCCCTCCCAGTTCCCCCAGAGCCAAGGAAATAAAAGGAATATGTGTGGGACCCAAGCAGCAGGTGGCCCTGGGCAGAGCATCAGGGCCCTGGGGGAGGTGGCTTTGCCTTGGGATGCCAGGCTGTCCTGGCAGGATGGGGAGGGGCCAAAGCTGAAAAAGTCCCTCCCATGCCCCCCGAACAGCCTGCTGTCTGTCCCTGTCCCTCAGCTCACCTCTACCCCCAAGCAGCCCCGTGCAGGTCCTAGGGGGCCAGAGAGGGACAATAGGCCATGAATAGGCCTTCCAAAGTATCAGAGTTCACGCCTATAGTCTCAGAAGATGGAAAAAAAAACCTCAGAACAAACAGACTTTTTCCTCTGGTATTTTCCGCCTGACCTCTGCAAATCCTTCCCCTTCCAGCTACATGAAGTTCCTGATAACGGCTCTCTGACACCATGAAAGAAGTATTTAAAGTTGGGAGGAAGCCTACAGATCATCATCCAGTTCCCAGTCCCACTGTGATATGAGAAAACCAGGAGAGCAAAGATAGCCAAAGAATAAATAAATAAATAAATAAAACCTCAGAACCAGGAATTCGAAAGCTCAATGTCCAAAAGCAGACCCCACAGAATACCAATTGCCTGTAATCATTGGACTGTGAGCAAAAAAGGTTCTATGGCCCATTTAGTTTGGGAAACACCCTTAATATGAAAATAGAGTGGCCCACTGCAGGAATTCTCAGAGTCTTTTATATGAGATAGGGTGACAAGAGTATATCCAGGCTTTCCCAAACTTGTTTGACTTTGAAACTGTTTTCCTGCAGATTTCTCAGGACCCGTGTTCCATGGAACATATTGGAAAAGGTTACTCCAGCTTCTTAAAGCCAACTACATAATGGACATTTGAACTGCTCCCATTGGCACGGCTCTCATTCATGAATGCCCACATGGTGGTGCGTCCCTGGTGCTGCTCATGATCCCCAGATGACACATTCCACCGGGGACACCTCTGCAGTGAAGTCCTCCTTCTTGCACTTCCCTGTGGGGTCCAGGCTCAGGTGCGGGTCCTGCCTCCCAGGTGCACAGAAGTGAGGCTGCAGCCAGTGGCTGAACTGGTCTAGGTCTCTGCCACCAACATCCCTTAGTCCCCCTGGCCGGGTCAGAAAGGCTACTGCAGAGGTGCTAACTGACAATTTCTAGGCAATGCTGGGTCAGGTCACGGAAAAGAGAGTCACACAGTCTTGTATCTTTGAGCTCTGCTTCTGAAGCTCAAGAAGGAGGGAGACCCTGACCCCCACCCCTCCCCACTGAATCAGGGGCTGTCACCACAGGCCAATGGAGATACCAATCAATGAGGAGGGGTCCCATCAAGCAGCCCAGGCCCAGAGCATTGGCAATGGAGTAAGACCACGTGTGGTTCCAGTGCCAGGCACTTCCTCACTGTGTGACCTTAGGCAAGGCACACAACTTCTCTGAAACTTCCTTTCCCCTTCTACATAATGTTGTTGACATCTGGGTATTAAGGGAGGTCGTTACGCAAATCTGCCCTTCCCTGGGTGCCTGGCACAGCGTGCTCTCCTGCCACCAGGCCTCATCTGCCTCTCCTGGAGAGTCTCCTTTCCTTTCCCCCATGTCTACGATATAGTTTCTAGGACTATCTGTCCCTCCCAACACCCCAAGGCTCTTTCCCTGCCATAGAAAGGAATCCCTGCAGCTCCAAGGAGGGAAAACTGGAAAATGCAGGTGCAACCTGAAATGCGGTGCTCAAACAGGATCTCCTGAATTCCCGAGTCAGGCTCAAATCAGGAAGGATGCCACCCCTCTCGTTCTTCTGGGACAGAGTCTGGGAGCAGCCTTGTCCCCATGGAGAAATCATCCCCTAGCCCAGCCCCCACACGCTCCCTTCTCCTCCCCTCTCCACTCTGGAGAGACTCCAGCTTTTCTCACCAAGTCACCAGGCAGCCCCCGAACCCGGAAGTGCCCTGCAGCATGGATATAGGCTGCGATGACCAGGCCCTCTTGGAACACAGTTCTTGTAGTCCCCTACTAAATTTTACCCCAACCCCTTTCTTATGCCCTCAAAACAACCAGAACATTCCTTTTTATCCATTGAGTATAGGAAGCATTTAATTCCACAGGCTCTGGAGCTAACCTGCCATGCTTCAGGTCCAAGCCATTTATTGGCTGCGTGACCTTGGACCAGTGGCTTAACCTCTCTGACCCTCATCTTAAGAATAAGGGCAATATTGACCTCATAGGGTTGAATGAGTTTAAAATCAGATAATGCATATAAAATGCTTATCCCAGTGCCTGGCACAGAGAAAGTCCATGTACACATTAGCACTGTTGGCAAATACTGACCTCTTGGCTTAGGGTTGGCTCATAAGTCCTCAGTGGAAGAAGTTTCCTTCCCTTCTCCCCACAAACCCAGGACAGACATTGCCACAGAAGGTAGGGCAATTAATCTGACTGAACCTGCCTTCAGCCGCCGATCCTGGGCCAGTGGAATGGTTTATAAAGCCTGCCCCCAACCTGCACAGTCCTCCTGCTCCTTCTGGCTCCTATTACACTGTGGTCTGGCCAGTTTGGGTGAGCTCTGCCTTGCACTGGGTGTGAAGCCTGTCTAGTCCATGTTTTTCTGCCCCAAAAGGAGCTGTGTCTTTGCAACCCAGAGAGGCTGTGAGCAGCAGTTTCTCCCCATCCACAGGGGCCAGATTCTTCCAGATCAAATCAAAGCCAGAGGCTGCTGGGCAGGGCAACTTCTGTTCTGGGAGGCCCAGTCCAGAGAACAGAGGTGACAGAGTCCCGCCCAAGCCCATGTCTCAAAAACAAGACGGCTTCTGACCTGGCCTTTCCTCTTGGTCTGCAGCCAGGGGCCCAGCCAGAGTCAATGGCAGCAGAAGCATACACAGCCACTACCGTCCTTCCTGGCTTTAGTGCAAACCCATGGCAGGCAAGTCCACCCCAGGTGACCCAGCCCAGGCTCCCAGCTCCATATCAGCACCAGGAGAAGCTCTGGAAGAGGAACGGCCTTCTCCAGGAGCTGGGCGTGAGTCTATGTCCCTGGCTGGGGAGGGGAGGGACACATCGGGAGGGCACAGGACTCAAGGAGAGACAGGAAGGGAGAAAATCCCCCCATTTCCGGCCTGTCACTTAGCCTAATCCTGAAAAAGCCTTACGGAGTGCAAAGCCTGCCTAAACCACTGTCTTGGGAGGTTTGGACAGGACCTCATGGTGGGGGTGACAGCAGGGAGGGGCTACAGCTGTTGGAGCCAGCTCCAAGACAGGAGGCCCCCCCTCAGGTCTCCCTGCAGGGAATCCTGGGCAGTGGCTCTTTCTTGCAGACCAGGATTTATAAGAGCAGCAAAGGGACTTCCCTTAGCCAATAGGACCAGCCACCAATAGCCTCACCTGGGGCCAGTCACTGATGCCCTGGCCTCAGCAGCTTGCTGTCTCCTCTCCAGGCCTTCCATATCATCATCGCTCTGCTGCACCTGCTCATTGGGGGTTATTTGGCCTTTACAGTCAGGAGTCTGCACCTGGTGGTACTGAAGTCGTGGTTTCCGTTCTGGGGAGCAGCCTCTGTGAGTAGGAGCCAGGGTATAGGCCGGCTGTGTGGGGTCCACAGGGCAGGCCTGGGAGGCTCTGGCATTTGGGATGGGATGTGGTGGGGAGCATGCTAACAGGAGCAAAGCATAAGCCGGTCCCTCTCTCCCATGCCCCATCTCTACTTCTGTTCTCCCAGTCACCCCAGAAATAGCTTCTTCTTGGGGGCCCCTGTCAATCCTGAGTCTCAGGAGAGTCTCCCCTCATTGCTCACGTACACCCAGCAGGGTGGAGGAAGAGTGTGAGCTGGGGACAGCTCCATTCTTACTCCACTGTCTGAGCAGCCAGGGTGCCTTTGGGCACAGCAACAGGTCCCTAGGGCCCCATCGGGGTTGGTTTATGGGAGCACACAGGGTGTCAGGCCATCTGCCGGGATAGAAGATGGCATGGGACTGTGCAGGCACATTGCCCAGAAGCTCCCGTTCCTCCTGGTGGAGTCCTGCTTACAAGTTGAGTCCCAGCCCCAGGGCACCCTCTTGTGCAAGTGTCCTGACCCATCACTTTCACATCAGCCCTCCGTCCCCTCTCCCCCTGGCTTGGACCTTGCACTGCACGGCAATAGAACGTTCTCCCCGTGCAGGGGCTGTTCATCCTGCGCTCCCAGGACTGACATGTAGTAGGGATCAGCGAACACTGGGAGGAATGGTTACAGAGATACACTGGACACCTTAGGACCAAGGGCCAATGTCCTCCCAACCACAGAATTCAGAAAAGAAGCGAGAGTTTGGGAGAGGGGACAGTGCAGCTGATGCCAGAGAGGTGGGCTGGGGGCCTTCTGAGTGCAAGGCAAGGCTTGGCACAAGGTGTAGAGATGAGACAAGGCGGGAAGGTGGACAGTGGGGCAGGGCCTGGGAAGGGCCATGTGGCAGGCAGGAGGAGCTCGCCTAGTGTGCTCTCTGCCCCTCTGGCCATCAGGGGCTGGTTTTCTTGGAGGATGCAGAGAAAGGAATTTGTGGGTTTCCAGCAACCCCAACTTGTCTCCTTTGACTTTCAACTCCGGCCTGCAGTTTCTCATTTCAGGGATCTTGGCAGTCACGGTGCAGATCTTTCCCAAGACATATCTGGTGAGTTGGCATGTGGAGATCATTATCTTCCTTCCAAGCCTGGAGTAACCTGGTCCAGGGCATCTGTGTGACGGGGACAGTGGGCAAGCAATCCTCATGCCTCCAGGGGAGCTGAGGGCATCTGAGCAGAAGGGTCTGGATCCAGGCTGGCAGGTTTGGCTGTGGGAGAAAAGTTCCATCTGAGGGTTCTGTCTTCCCAGCGTCATGAAGTAGAGAAGGATGAGCTGGTTCCCTGCACCCCAAACTCTACTGTCTAGAACAGAGCTTTGCTTTCTCCCAAATCTGCCGAGTTTTGATATTGGTCACTACACAGCCTGCGAGTCCCAGTCCACGGACTCCACTTCTCTTCTCTGAGAGCCAAGCAGATACAATTGCCATCCCCTAGTTCTGCCTGAGCCCTTCACCCTCTCTGCTGAGCATGTCTCTCTCTTTCCCTGCCCTTCTTCAGGACTCAGCTAGTACACCTCATCCTCCCTCCCAGGGTCCTCCCAGTGTGACTGGTTGCAGTGTGCCCACAGCCCTGGGGACTCGCTTGTCTCTGCCACACACTAAGCCACGTGGGCAGCATGTCTGAGCATCTTGTAGCCCAGAGTGGCCCAGGTAGGCACAGAGTAGACCCTCGACACAAGACTGGATGGTTACAGGTGGACGGATGATGGAAGGACCATTTCTACAAATCACGTTTCCCACCCCTCCCCAGAAGCCCTGGTCTGGTCCCTCCGTGTTTGTGGCTAGGCTGTGGCTCTTCCCTGCTGTCTCAGGGGACATAGAGACTACGACCCAGGATCCAAAGGTCTGTCCAGTGAGCAGCCTGACCCACCATGCCTTTGGATCTTGCGTGCCTCTGGGCCAAGATCCAAAGGTCTGACCATGGTGGTTTGCTGTGCACTTTACCCAGCAGAGGTGGGAGATGCTGGCAAGAGCCCCTTCCAGAACCATAAGCCTCTCTGTTCCAATACCTGAGCACAGGGACCCTCTTACTGCAATGGAATTCATTCTACTATACAAGGCTATAGAATTCATATGTTTATACTCTTTCTCCATCATAGTGGGAGGCTCAGAATAATGCTTAACCCAAAAGGATGATGACTATAGGTATTTCAAGGACCATGGTGGGGGGAGGGTGCAGGAATGGGAAGAGACACTGAAGGGTGTGAGGATGGGACATGAGCAGGGCTCCTCCCAGCCAGTAGGGTGGTCCAGCTGGCTTTGATGGACGGGGGACAGCAGCAGGGCATCCTTTATTGTAAAGCTCTGTGATCTGGAGGCAGGTCTTGGGTTCTCCCAATTGGATCTGTGGAACATGACAGCGATCTGGGTCTTCCTCAGTGGTCAGTAGCTCAGCTGCTTGTGTGGGTTATGAGTCCTGGGAGGAAGAGCTCGAGCCAGGTCTCTGACCTCTGGATATTTTTCACTTGCAGAAGGTCCTATGCCTGATGACAAATCTTGTCAGCCTCTTCTGCGTGCTGTCTGGCCTCTTCATCATCATCAAGGATCTCTTTCTGGAGAGCCCTTTTGAGTCCCCAATCTGGAGAACATACCCTAACTCCACAGTGAGTGCCTGGACCCAAGGCTCCTCTGACTCCAAGTGAGGTGCTGCCTTGGGTTTGGCCAAGAGCAAGTTCCTCATTCCCATTCCCCAGCCCCAGCACAGGCAGCTGCGCCGCCCACCAGTCTGCACTGCCTGTCCCAAGGCAGATGGGGCAGGCTGCTCACTGTACAGTATCAGGGAACTAGACAGGGCCTTGAGTCATAGTCATGGGGTCCAATCCCACTGTTATAGATGGAAGACCAAGGCCCAGAGAGGAGGCAGGGCTCATCCAAGTTCCAGCAGCCAGTTGGTGGAACATCTAGGTTCACAACCTAGAACTGCCAATTCCCCAGCCAGGGCCCTATCTATGCTGTCCTGGTCACCCCGTCACTGGGAGCCTCCCTACAGCCTTGCAATGCTGACCAAGTCCACTTTTTACCTCCCTTGTGTGGAGTGAATACTGACATGCATGGAGGCTGAATTAGTATACCAAGGCAGGGTACATAAGTCAGGGGTACAGTGGGAACTCACAGCCGGGTGGGTCTATGACTCCAAGCCCAATGCTTATTCACCACATCACACCTGCATCTGGAGTTGAAGATGGGTCAGCCATTCTCAGCTGTGTGCCTCCGGGCCAGGATCCAAAGGTCTGACCATGGCGGTTTACTATTCTTTATCTCCCCTACCTCACACGTGTGCCTGCACATACACGCATGTGCACACATGCACAACACAAATGCTCATGATCCTGAGAGATGTCACCCAGCTGCACAGTGGTCCTCAGCCCAGCTGTCCCCCAGCCCTGCTATAAAAGATGCTCCTTCTCTCTGGACATAGGCATCCCCACCTGAAATGCAAGCTTGGATCAGATGACCCTAAGGCCATCTTCAGTCCTACAAGGACTCACATGGTTCCCCAGACCTCAAACCTTAGGAAATATTCAATGATGCCCTACAGGTGCCAGGTGCTGAATGCCCGGCAGTGACTGAGACAGAGCCAGGCCCCATTCTACCCTCCCCAGCATGCCTGAGAAACAAAGCCACATTGCTCCCTGCTAGGACTGACCCCCCAGCCCAGCCAGGCCCATGACTGGGTGCAGACACCTCACCCAGCATCCCTCCTTCCCCGCAGGTCTGGATTCAGAGGCTGGAGCTGGCCTTGTTCTGCTTCACTTTCCTGGAGCTCTTTGTGCCAGTGGCCACCGCTGTCATAGCCTGCAGGGAGGACCACCTGTCAGCAGAGGTGAGGCCCTTCTCCAGGTGCAAGCCCTCAAGAAGTGGGGAGTAAGGCCACAGAGGACTAAGAAAGCAGTGATGGCAGGCAGGGTGACAGAGGAGCCACTCTCATTCACACCTATGCTGCTGAGCAGTGTCCTCAGTGGTGACCCACAGCTCAGCAGCGAGCCAAGGTGTGGGGGCAGGAGAAGCTCAAGATGAAAGGGGTGAGGTCTCCAGGAAGCAAACGCAATGACACCAGAAGGTCGGGCCACGGTGCTTGTAGCTCTGAAGGCCCCTGGGAAATTGCACTGGGGAGAAGGGAAAGGATTTGGACCCACAGATACATAGGGGAGCAGGGACCTCCAGCAAGAGCACTGGTTGGAGACAGGACACGGGAGGCCAGGGCGGCTACAGTGTGGGAGAGGAATTGTAAGACTGAGTTCTTACACGGCATCCCAGGCCCTATGTTAAGCACTAGATGGGTATACAGATATACAGATGAATATAAATTTCATCTTCTCAACAACTTTTTGAGGTAGGTAATTACTTCCCATTCTACAGACAAGTAAACTGAGACTTGGAGAGGCCACATCACTCCCCCTGGCCAAACAGCCATTAAGGAAATCCAGGACTCAGCCCACAGTGTGTTAACCCTCAGCCAAGCCCTTGTCTACCAGTGGGGATGGCAAAATGGCAGACTGGGGCCAGGCATGTTCTAAAAAATAGAAGACTAGTCTCTCCCCACCCTCACCAGAAGTGACTAGAATCCTATCTATTCTCAAGGATAGGCAGGGTGGGGAGTCACGCACTGCCTCCTGGAAGTCATTTCATCTCTCCAGCCTCAGTTTCTTTGCATTCATGGGGAACTTGAACCTTTAAAAGCAAAGCAGTGGGAAAGTGCTTTGTCAATAGCCATCACCCTACGGGAGTGAGCAGCAGGGATGTGATTCCTCTTTTGCAGGAGGATAACTTGTACCTTGCTCCTGACACACCACTGGAACCCAGGCATCTGTCGAAGGACCTTCCACCTGCCTATGAGGAAGTAACTCAAGGCACACACGGAGATGTAAAATATCCCACAGCCCCTCCTCTCGACACAGATGGGAATGAGTCCCTGGGGAGCTGGTGAAACCGTCTGCCCCAGGGGTGGTGGCCAGGATAGAGGGCGACCCCATCCTCCCAGGCACTAGAGGAAACTCCAGGCCCCACCTGGAGGCATGGTCTTAGCATAGGACTTGCTGGGCTACATCAGCTGAACTGGAGCATGACCAGGACCCACTGCCCTCCAGAACAGACCTCTAGGCCAACAGCCTCAGGATCCCCCCAGCCCCAAGCCTCCCTCACCTGCCTTCTCTAATGAATGGGATGGTGAATGCACAGAGATCTATGAGGGGAGCCAGAGGAGGCCCTTGGAGCCAGGGGGAGACATGGTCTCTGGGGGGAACATGTACATCTGAATCCCTGGATCTGGGGTGGGAGCAGCTGGGGAATTGAGTCAAACAGAATGAGTCTTTTTTGCCTGTCTGGGCCTCGGTGTCTCCATCTGTAAAATGGGGGGAGAGGCGGCATCTGAAGTGATCCAGGAGCCTCCAAGCTCAAAGGCTCCAGGACCAGGACTTGAATTCAAGGTTCAGGTTGTGACATCTGAGGGCACGAGGAAACTTTCCCCCTTGGAACTCCAAACCCACTTGTGCTAGGTAAACAAGGGGAGAGAGAGAGACCTGCCTTCCCCATTCCCCAAATTTCAGTCGTCTAAGGACAGTCCTTGGGATTTTTTTGCCTTTTTGCAGACTATATCATACTCTTTCTGTTTCCTTAAATGGATTATTTTCTCTATATTATTATAAAAGAGTACTTTGTAGCAGCAGAAATATTGGAAAATCAGTATCTTTCCATAAATAGAAGTTAACCCCCCAAATAACATATACACAGTGAAAATAAAGCTTGACTGCCTGCCCCACATCTCCCTGACTGCCTCTCTTCCTTTGCTCTCTCCATTCTAGCCTCCCTGGCTTCCCTGGGTGCCCCAGATGCCCCACGCACCTCCCCGCTTTTGAGCCATCCCTCTTGCCCTTCCTCTGCCCAGACTCTGTTCCCCCAACATTTTCAAAGCCCATTCTTTGAATCTTTGCCAGGCCACTAACTCTGGGCCAAGTAAATGTCACTTAATCCTCCCATCACCTGTGACATAGGTGCTGTTACTATCTCCATTTCATGCAGGCTCAGAGAAGTTTAGTACGCTGCCCAAGAATACACGGCTAGTAAGTAGCAGAGCTGGGATTCCGGACCAGCTCAAGCTAAAGTGCTACCTCCTGACCATGCCCAGACTTGGTGGTCACATTGCCCCTGCTATCTTTACACTGCACTTTCACAGAGAAGGTGAGGTTTGTACATACAAAAGGCTACCACAACAGTCTCTGCAGCAGTCAGCCCTCGTAGCTCACAGGAACCCTGTCCTCCCAAACAGGTGGCTTCCTACACAGTTGAGGCCTCAATGCATTTCTGGCCCAGGGTGTGAGTTGTTAGGAATAGCAGTCCTCTCTGCTGTCCTGTAAATTCCCTCGTGTGCAGGGTTGCCCTCAGTATCATTTGCCCTTGTGCCAAATATCCCTGGGGTTCCAGGTTCTTTGGATTCCCCTATCTGCTCTGGCCCCTCTCTTGCCACCACTTTTGGCTATCACCTCTGGCTGTGGCCACTGGCTTGCCATAGCGCCTCTTCTTTCCACTTCTGACGTGCTGTTTCTAACCTTCTATGGGTCACAGCTAGCTTTAGGATGCCACATGGGGTAGAAGTCATGGAAATCTCTGAGACAGTGGCATGGGGAATCATGCAAAGGTTTAGGACAAATCTGATCTTTCAAAAGATGAAGGACATGATGGAGAAACCTCAGCTGGTCTGTCTGAGAACCTGGGTGCAAACTCCAGCTTTGCCAGTAACTCACTGTGTGGTCTCGACTCAGCCCTTCCCCTCACTGGGCTCCTCATTTATAGAACTGAATATTGTGCCAGACTGGGGGTTGTAACAACATCAGCTTTGACTCATATTCTTTATGGATCAGTAAATGGAAGACTTATTAGAACAATGTTCCCTTTGAAAAAGGCCTCTGCAGGTGCCTGGTGGAGCCCAAGCAGAGTTCGCAGGCCTCAGTCCAGCTCAGCCACAGGACCTGCTGGGTGGCTTCCATCACTCAGCTGTTGGTGTCTTCGGCACAGAATGCAGAACCCCTAACACCAGGTTACCAAGGGAAAGCAATTTTTGACTACTGTTGATACCGTAACTAAATTTTAATCTACATTTTTTTATATATCCAGCTCCCAAACTAAACCTGTTATTCTTACCCCTTATGAAAAAAAATTTTTAAATGCAGAAAAGCTAAAAGAATAGTACAATGAACGTCCTCACGCCCTCCACAGAGATTAGACAGGTGTTGATATTTTGTGTATTGGGTTTCCATCTTTCTCCCTCTATGTCTCTTGATACACTTGGATGTGTGTATATATCAGCGGTTCTCAATTGTATTAAAGAGCTGCGGCATTACGAAGGTTGAGAACCACTGGTGTATAGAGAGCATGTATGAGGCATATATGTATATATACACCTATGCAGACATTCATACATATATATATATATATTTGTTGTTGTTATTGAACTATTGGAAAGTAATTTACAGACATCCTGACCTGTTGTGTCCAAATTCTTCCACCTATATTACCTCCTAAGAATAAGTACATTTTCCTACATAACCAAGATGCTATTGTCACACTAAGAAAATTAAAAATAATTCCATAATCCTAATACCTTGAGTGAATTAGGCCCTCTCAGATTTTCTAAGAAAAATCCCTTATGGTCAACCATTCATAGATTCAGTCCCATCTACAAATTATCTTCTCCGCAACACCTAGAATAGATTAGTGTCTGACTGAATACCTGGGGACTGTGTCCTCGCCAAATGATGATCAAAAGATAGTCTCTGACACACAGAAGCAAGTAAAGTTGCAGAACAAGGGATGGATAAGATGGATATTGTAGAAGTATCTTTGGCAGGCTGGAGGGGGTAGTCCTCAAACGTTCCCTATGTTAGCAGACAGAGTCCATCCCCTTAGCTACATCTACCGAGCACAGCAGGAACTTGTGTGAGAAATCCTCACAAATATCAGTTCATGGTTTGGGAAACTCAGGCACAGACAGGTTAAGTAATTTCCTTGAAGTCACACAGCAAAAAAAGTGGTAGAATCAGTGCTCACACTTAGTCGGATGCCATGAGCTCTGTTACATCTGAAGTGACTAAGCAGTTTGTCAGCATCATTACTATTTCTCAGGGATCTTATGGGGAAAGGGCTGTGATTGTCCCTATTTTTCAGGCAATGACATTAAGGTTCAGAAAGGCTGCACGATGCAGCTCTGTGGTGGCAGAAACAGGACTCAAGTCCTCATCTGATGGACCACACAGCCCAGGCTCTTCACCTCCCTGAAACAGAAGTGAAAAAGCCTCTCTGCAGGGAGTCTGGGGAGTGAAAAAGCAAATACAGAACAACAGAGGTTAGGAGGACCAGGGACAGGTGTTAAGGGAAAAAGAGAGGGATGGGGTGGCCAGGGATGTGTGGCAGGAGGATGTGACGCCTGAGCTGAGTCCCCAAGAGAGGAACTGCTTAGTGGCAGAGGGCATGGTGTGGATATAGGTGCAGATGAGGGAAGCAGGGAGCAACGGCGGCCTCCAGAAACAGGAACCCCCCTGTACGCAGAGGTTATCATCCCAGGCCAGTGGGTAAGGTAAAAATCATGTCAGGTTAAAGTTGTCCTAGAAAATCCCTTAAATTCTCCCCCAGAATTCAAAACTGCAAAACAGACCAACTGAAGATTCAGCACATTCCGTCTTCCATCTAGACTCACTTGGGCAGGTGGGGGACACCCCAGCTGTTTAAATCTTACTTTTTTGGCCCCCATACCTCATGGCAGGATGGGAGGTGAGGGGGAAGGGCCTGGAAAGTTGAACATGAGGAAATCAGTGTCCCATTTGGGGGGTCTGCTTGGAGTCAGCGGGACTGGGCTGAAGCACATGGCAGAGACTGGCAGGAACATGGCACTAGGGGCAGCTCAGAGGTCCCTCATGGATCAGGACCACCCAGGAAGCTTTCAATAGCCACAGACCCCTCCCTACCCAGGCCCCACCTCCAGTAGCTCCCATTTATTTAGGCTAGAGCAGTGGTTCTCACTGACTATGTCTGGGGACCCTGGTGGTTGTCACCACTGGGAAGGGTGATGCTACTAGCACCTTGTAGGTAGAGGTCAAGGACACTGCCCAACAACCTACACAGGACAACCCTACAGCAAAGAGTTGTCAGTCCCCAGTGACAGTATCACCAAAGTTAGCTCATCAGCTCAAGTGCAAGTCCCTGAAGCTGGCACTTGATGCTCAGGTACTGGGGAGCTCCTCACCTGTTCAGTCCTGCTCTCCTCACCCCCATTCCCACCTCAGGGCAGTCCCTGCCCTGCTCTGGCTGTCAATTCTGGCCTTCAGAGAGCTTAAGTGCCCAGCCTAAGGTGGCATAGCCAGTGAGCAGCAGAGAGCTGGGTCAGGGCTGCGTGGGGTCTGACAAGGTGAGGGGCATGGCAGGGCCACTGAGAGGCTTTCTCTGCCTGGGGACCTCCCAGGTCATCAAGGCTGGGGCCAGTCCACCAACTGGGTGAGCAGCTAGCTTGGCTGCAAGTAGACACAGGAAGGCTGAGAGGGAAGACAGGGCTGTGAAAAGAAAATGGGGTTGTGTGCCCATGAAAGGCAGAGAAGCTTTGGGGTTGAAGACAACTCCAAGAAAAAGAGGATGAGTGAGCCCAAGAATATGTAAGAGTGTGTGTGCACATGTCTGTGTGTGCATGCGCCTGGTGAGTGTGCATGTGTCTGTGTGTAAGTGTGTGTGCATGCGCTAGTGTGATGTGCATGTGTCTGTGAGAGTGTGGGTGTGATGTGTGTATGCCTGACGGTGTGTGTGTGCACACCTTGCTGGGTCATTACCCTTTTTATTCAGAATGGTGTGATAAGCACCTATTCACACAAAGTAATATCCACACTCTTTCCAAGAACAATTTCACACGGAAAACCATGGTCCTCCACCTTGGAATTAAAAGTGCACAAGCAAGTATAACATTCCACTTCTTTACCTCTCTTTTTTTTTTTTTTTGAGACAGAGCCTCAAGCTGTCCCCCTGGGTAGAGTGCTATGGCATTACAGCTCACAGCAACCTCCAACTCCTGGGCTCAAGCGAGTCTCCTGCCTCCGCCTCCCAAGTAGCTGGGACCACAGGCGCCCGCCACAACGCCCGGCTATTTTTTGGTTGCAGCCGTCATTGTTGTTTGGCGGGTCCGGGCTGGGGATTCGAACCCGCCACCTTAGGTGTACATGGCTAGCGCCTTAGCCGGTTGAGCTATAGGCGCCGAGCCTCTTTACCTCTCTTAATTGAGTTGAACCTGGCTGTGAATCTCTACCAGCTTGCAGATGGGTTGTGTTGGATCTGTCACTGTTGGGGTCCTGCCCAGCTCCACTGAGTCACAGAAACTGCAGCTTTTGATATAAAAGACTCTGTCGACTCTGGAAGATGTCTGTCACTGGCTCAGGAGGAAAAGCAGCTCCTTTAGTTTACCCACAGTGCATGTGGGTAAACAAGTGGGCGGACATAGCCACCTGTTCCTCCCTTAATGACATGCATTAGTTCCTGAAAACCCTACTGCTAAAGCTGAAACCATTAAATAAAAAATACTTTCAATTAACAGAAATGGGAAGTTATACATCCATCCCAACCCAAGGTACCTGAGCAATTCTCAGATAAACACTCCATGGAGACAAGCGGATATGCAGTCAGCAGGAGGAATGTACACAGTAGTCCCGCCTTAACTGCAGTTTCACCTTCTATGGTTTCAGTTACCCAACGTCTGCTGCAGCCTGAAAATCGGTGAGTACAGTATGAACTATTGGGAGACTACATTCATATAGTTTTTATTACTGTTTGTTTTTATAATTGCTATTCTATTATTAGCTTTTTTTTTTTTTTAGAGACTCACTTTATCGCCCTCAGTAGAGTGCCATGGCGTCACACAACTCACAGCAACCTCTAACTCCTGGGCTTAAGCGATCCTCTTGCCTCAGCCTCCCGGGTAGCTGGGACTACAGGTACCCGCCACATTGCCCAGATATTTTTTTTGTTTCAGTTTGGCCAGGGCCAGGTTTGAACCCACCACCCTCAGTATATGGGGCAGCACCCTACTCACTGAGCCACAGGCACCGCCCAATTATTAGCTATTATTAATCACTTACTGTACCGAACTTATAAATTAAACATAGGTATGTAGATACAGGAAAAATCAGTATATATTGATGTGAAAACTGAGGTCCAGAAGATAACATGATGGCTAAGACCACAAACTTGGGCCTGACTATCTGGGTTTGACACTTGGTTCTTCCCTCCCCTAACTGTGTAATCTTGAGCAACTTACTTAACCCTTTTGGACCTCCATTTCCTCAAATGGAAAATGGGGCTAATGATAATTCCTATCTCATCAAGTTGTGGTGAAGATTATATAAGTTAATATAAACCGCTGCCTTAGAATAGTAGCTGCTTCTAAACAGCACTCTAAAAGTGCTACCTTACTAAGTTTGTTGCCCAAGGCCTCACATTAATAAATAGTTTATCACTGATTAAAAAAAAAAAAATGCCCAGACCCAGAAGACTTGCCCTGGACTACTGATCCACTGATAGATATTCAAAGAGCTCTGCTTCCTGGTATCCTCCTCTGTCACATGATGGCAGATCGCGGAATGCACATCCCCAGAGTAGGGAGGCACCAAACTGTGACCATATGTCCCTCACATAGACCTAGTTTGTACCTATTATCCTGGTGTCCCATCTAGACAGGAAGATAAACTATATGATCCCTGTAAATCCTAGGAAAGTCACTGTCTACAGACAGGCAGCCCCAGGTGGCAGTGTAGCACCAAGCTTATGGCAAAAGGCCACCAGGTGGCAGTGTAGCACCAAGCACTAAACCTGGGCACCTGCCCTAGGCTGGCAGACTTCAAGAGCCTGCTGGCCAGGTGGATACCAGTCTCAGATATTCATGTGCAACTGCTGAGGCCACTGGTCCCAGTGGAGTCAGCTGTGCTCAAGGTTGAACCCAGAAAAGATTCATTTGCAGGATGGAACAAAATTGGTCAAGGAGGAAACAGTTAAGAAAGCCTTGGGTCAGAGACACCAACCTGGTGGTCCTTGGGCTTTCACTAATATCCTCTCTTTCAGTTGTGTTCACTCTCAGCTACCCCTCACTCCAGGCACTAAGTAAGGCTTTGGGTACATTCTAAGATTATTCCACATGAATTGTTAGTCTCCTGTAGCCTGGCACAAGCCCTGCCTGGAGGGCAGATCAGAAAGTCCTGGGCATCCTTCCAAATTGATAATCTTCCAAGATATTTCCACAGTTAACTGGGTGAGGATGGGAAGAGGCCATTTTCACATTAATAAAAACTACAAACCTCTTGGCTCAACACCTGTAGCTCAAGTGGCTAGAGCGCTAGCCACATACACCAGAGCTGGCAGGTTTGAGACCAACCCAGGCCTGCCAAACAATAATGACAACTACAACCAAAACATAGCTGAGCATTGTGATGGACGCCTATAGTCCCAGCTACCTGGGAGGCTAAGGCAAGAGGATCACTTAAGCCCAAGAGTTTGAGGTTGCTGTGAGCTGTGATGCCACAGCACTCTACCCAGAGTGACAGTTTGAGACTCTGTCTCAAAAAAAAAAAAAAAATACAAACCTCTTTGCATTTGACATGGAGATGTACAAGGTCTGACAATTAAGTTTGCAAAGTCATCCTAAAAAACAGTGCTACATACCTTGTTGTTGAATATCACTATGGTCACCTTCAAGGCACTCCCCTTGAGAAGCCGTGTACTGATGCCAGCACCTAGTCCACCCTTAAAAACAATTTTGGAACTCTTTCTGAAATGGCCATCAAAGCCATCGTCATATTACCCTTTCTGAATGTCATCAAAATGCCTTCCTTTGAATATACTCTTTTTATTCAGGTAAAGAAAAAAGTCAGTGGGGGCCAGATGAGGTGAGTAGGGAAGATGTTCCAACATAGTTATTTGTTTAATGGCCAAAAACTCCCTCACAGGCAGTGCCATATGAGCTGAGCTGGTGCATTATCATGATGGAAGAGCCATGAATTGTTGACCAAAAGTGCAAGTCATTTTCATCTGTTCATGCAGCCTTTCAGCACTTTCAAACAGTAAACTTGTCCAGTTAGTACAAATTCTTAATAAATAATCCCTTGGATATCAAGAAAGCTAGCAACGTTGACTCTTGATTTTGACTGATGGAATTTTTTTGGTTGAGGAGAATTGGCTGATTTCCACTGTACACTCTGACGCTTTGTTTCAGGGTTGTATTGGTACAACCATGTTGCATCACCAGTGATAACATGGCCCAAAACATCATCTTGCCTCTCCATAAAAGTCATGGCAAACTTCAACTCTCCTTTGCTTTTGTTCATCAGTGAGCCCCTCCGGGACCATTTTTGCACACACCTATCTCAGGCCAAGATTTTCAGATAAGATTTTCTTAACTGGTCAGGTGCAGTGGCTCACACCTGTAATCCTAGCACTCTGGGAGGCCAACGCAGGTAGATTTGCTTGAGTTAAGGAGTTCAAGACCAGCTTGAGCAATAGCAGATACCCTATCTCTAAAAGTAGCCAGGCATTGGCCCGGTGCCTGTAGCTCAAGCTGCTAGGGTGCCAGCCACATATACTGGAGCTGGTGGGTTTGAGCCCAACCTGGGCCTGCCAAACAACAATGACAACTACAACCAAAAAATAGCTGGGTGTTGTGGTAGACATGTGTAGTCCCAGCTACTTGGGAGGTTGAGGCAAGAGAATCGCTTAAGCCCAGAGTTCGAAGTTGCTGTGAGCTATGACATCACAGCACTCTATGGAGGGTAACATAGTGAGACTCTGTCTAAAAAAAAAAAACCCAGGCATTGTTGCAGTCACCTGTAGTCCAAACTACTTGGGAGGCTGAGGCAAGAGGATCACTCGAGCCCAAGAGTTTGAGGTTGCTGTGAGCTGTGACACCATGGCACAATCTACCCAGGACAACAGAATAAAACTCTGTCTCAAAAAAAAAAGGATTTTCCTTGTTTCTACATCAACATTTACTTGGTCTGCTCTGCTTCTCACAGTCAGCCAACAATTTTGACACACAATGTCAGTTCTGCTCATTACTGGCCCCCCTGATCTCTCTTCATCAGTGACATTTTCTCTCCCCTCAGAAAAATATTTAAGCCATTTGTACACTGCCATTTTCTTCATGACATTATCTCCATAAACTTGGAATCATATGCTCCTGGTTTTATTCCACTCTTGCCAAATTTAAAAAGAAATTTATGAATGTTTGTTCATTGCTCTAATTCAAGCTCCGACATTCTCACGATGGTACACAAAAACACATAATCACATTAATGAGCACTACTCAGCAAGACACCAGCACACGTCAACACAACACAGCTGTGAGACACTGATATACCATGGTTATGAACCGTACCAAGTTGTTTGTTTGTACAGTGCTGCCAACATAATCACGCCGTGGCAAGTTCATGAACTCAGTTGTCAGACTGTGTAGTGCAAGTACCAATAGAACTCTCATTTATTTGGAAATGCCTTTACTTATTCTTCCCCCACTCACCACTGGAGAGCATTGCCCATCCCCTCCCCCTCATTTATAAACACCAGAAATCATTCACTGTGGGAGCAATGACACTTCTTATTCTAAATATACTTATCACCTGTTTTCAGGTGTTTGTGGTTTATTTTTCTGAGGCTGTTATTCTCTCTGTAGTTTTCTTTTGCAACCAGACTAGTTTTTAGGAGCCTTGTTAAAGGCTTGTGGATACCTTCTTGGTTAACAGTCCTTGGCATTGCATTATTTGGTTTCAGAATCTGAGCTTCCAAGCCATGCCCATCAGCTAGCTGGTCTCAGGGCCAGGCAGGCTAGCGGATGCAGCAGCTTGCAATACAAATCACAAAAATGCCCTCACAGAGGCAGGCTGGTACTGGGGGGGGGGGGGCTCTTTCTTTCTACTTAAGGGTATTATTTATTTTTGGCAAAAGGGACACTAATTTCCTTTCCATTAGCTATATGAGACTCTGCAGTTAGAAACCTGAGTTCACAGGCGGCAGATTTCTGATGAGTCCCTGTGGCATTTCTGTGTTCCTCTGGGTCAGTGTCTCAGGAAGCTGCTCCTCAGTCCCCTTTAACCTGCCTCCTCCAGGAAGTCCTCCTTGATACTCTCCCACCTTTAGGAGCCTTAGGTGGTAAAACCCTGTCCTTTTCACCACGGGGCCCGGCTTGCCTTACTGCACTGTCTTTATCACAGACTTCAGTCTTCTCTCTCCAGTTGGACTCAATCCAGCTTGAGGACAGCATCTGTGTCTTATCTTTTTGTGTGTGTGTACAAAATAAAGGTTTGCTTGAATCAATTCTTACTTGGTGACTGATGCAAAATCCTTTTAGAAAATATCTAGAAACCAATTCTTTGAGCAAACTCCTTAGCACAGACTTGAAGTCCCCCTACCACTCATCACACATTTAACAATTCTATTTTTCCCTTCATTTAAAGAAAAAAATTGGGACTTCTATTACTCTCCAATTTTACTACAAAGTGAACTAGTCCTGGTCCAGATTCTCTCAAAAATATCATTGTCAAAAATTGCACCCACTTGATGTTTCATCTCCATTCATTTGACAACTATTTAGTGAGCAACTACTAAGTACCAAGGACAGGCAGTCCTCAATTTATGACTGTTCAACTTATAAATTTTTTTTTTGAGACAGAGCCTCAAGCTATCCCCCTGGGCAGAGTGCTGTGGCATCACAGCTCACAGCAACCTCCAACTCCTGGGCTCAAGCGAGTCTCCTGCCTCCGCCTCCCAAGTAGCTGGGACTACAGGCGCCCGCCACAACGCCCAGTCATTTTTTGGTTGCAGCCATCATTGTTGTTTGGCGGGCCCAGGCTGGGGATTCGAACCCACCACCTTAGGTGTATGTGGCTGGCACCTTAGCCGCTTGAGCCACAGGCGCCGAGCCAACTTATAAATTTTTGATTTTACAACGGGTTTGTTAGGGTATTAAGTACATTTTTGACTTAAGGCACTTTCAACTTACAATAGATTTGTTGGGACATAGCCCCATTGTAAGTTGAGGAGCATCAGTACAGTGGGAAATGATCAGTAGGCAAGCAAAGTACATTAATATATTGTGACTAAAGAACAAGAAAGAGCTCACCCATCCAATCTGCCTCTGATGAAGTAACAGAGCCATCATTGGGCATCATCCCTACCAAAGATATTTGCCCCAGAAAAGGGTGCAAGAAAAGGCACGAGACATTCCCTCTTGAGATAGACACCTGACTGTTAGCAATTGGTACACCTTTCTGTACCACTTGCTACTGTGTCACAAATTACCCCAAAGCTTAGCAGTGCATGGCGGCACCAGTAGCTCAGTGAGTAGGGCACAGGCCACATACGCCCAGGGTAGTGGGTTCAATCCCAGCCCGGGCCAGCTGAAACAATGACAACTGCACAAAAAAATATCTGGGTGTTGTGGCAGGCATCTGTAGTCTCAGCTACTTGTGAGGCTGAGGCAAGAAAATCACTTAAGCCCAAGAGTCTGAGGTTGCTGTGAGCTGGCACTCTACCAAGGGCGACAGCTTGAGACTCAGTCTCAAAAAAAAAAAAATTAGTAGTGCAAAACAACATGTTATTATGCTCCTGGATTTTGTGGCCCAAAACTGGGACAGGGAATAGCAAGGAGAGATTATCTCTGCTCCTGATTTCTGGGACCCTTTCTGGGAAGACTCAAGTTGGAAGTGGCCTGATGAGTGTGAGTTCCAATCATATGGAAGCATTTTCATTCATGCCTGGCAGGTGATGTGGGCTATCAGCTGGAACCTTCACTGGCCTCTCCACATGGGATGATCTGGACTTACAACATGGCAGCTGAGTTCCAAGGGCAAGTATCCCATCTGTGAGAGACAGGGGGAAGCTCATGGCATTCTTATAATCTAGCCTCGGAAGTCATACAGCAATGTTTTTGTCCAAAGCAATCACAAACATCCATCCAGGTTCGGGGGGTTGGGTAAGGGGAGACATAGGCCCACTGCTGAAGGAAAAAGGTGTCCAGGTCACATGGCGAGGAGAGCACAAGGACAGATGATACCACAAACACCACAACCTTGGAAACGCAATCTCCTAATCTCCTAGACCTCTTGTCCCTAATTTCCAAATATGGGGGGTATCTAGATCTACTCAGAATCATCTCGAAAGCAGAGAGCTAAAACCGCTCAAGCAGAAGATGATAATATCTGAGTTTTATGTAATATTTTCTTTTGAGCAGAGAATAAAAGAGCCACAGCATAACCCTTTGATGGATCAGCCACTGCCCTACATGGAAGACACTCTTATTTTGTTTTTTTCCTGGATACACCTTTTAAACAAAAAAAAGCACTCTTAATGATTTGAAATTCCTGGCTTATTTTCAAAGAATAGAAAAATTAGACTTCGGCTAGAGAAAAGACTTATTCTTGACTTAGATCAAATGCCTAAAAGGGAGAGGGGTGAGGGTGAAACTCCACACAGTTTGGAAGCACAGTATGCCACATACCAGCTGCCTGTCCCTGGACAGATTTCTCTACCTCTGAAAAACAGGACAGCAGGAGTTTGGAGGTTGGCATCGCGGGGCTGAAGGCCCCCAGGCAGAGCAATAATGTTGCACAAACTAATTTACTATTTAGACAAGGAATTCAAGTATCAGCATGTCACGTTGCCCAAAGACACAGCCAAGCTGGTCCCTAAAACCCATTTGATGTCTGAATCTGAATGGAAGAACCTTGGCATTCAGCAGAGTCAGGGGTGGATCCACTATATGATGCATGAACCAGAACCTCACATCTTGCTGTTCCAGTGCCCACGACACAAGAAGCCAAAGAAGAGAAGCTGGCAAGCCACCTTTCAGCCTAAAGCTTTAAACAGCTGTCCTCACTTTTAAGTGATCCTCCTGCCTCAGTCTCCCAAATAGATGGACTATAGGCGCCCACCACTAGGTCCAGCTAATTTTTCTATTTTGAGTATAGACAGGGTCTCGCTCTTGTTTAGGCTGGTCTGCAACTCCTGAGCTCTAGTGATCCTCCTGCCTCGGCCTCCCAGGTGCTAGGATTACAGGTGTAAGTCACTGCACCCAGCCTGTCCTTACTTTCTAACAACTTTCTGATAACATTATCACATCACCTTCTTGTTTCTCACTTTGGTATTTAAAGGATGTTCAATATACTGTTTGAACATGCTGGTAACTGCCTTACTTCCTGAATAGAGTCAGCCACCACAGCCCAGCCAGATGAGGGCCACAGCCTCGGCCAAGTGTAACCCAGAAGCCAGAGTGTGAACTGTATCCAGAATACACTTGGTAGATGGAGGAAGCATCTGAGAATAAAACCAGGGCTATTTCAGGGATTCTATAAACATGTTATTTTGGTTTTTGCTGCTGGGTGTTTTATGTGTGGTGACTTGTGGATTTCTTTCAACGTACTGGAAATTTTCCATTTCATTCAAGAAATCTGTTCCATGTTAGAAAGTCTTGGTTAACATAGAAGTTTTTATAATCTAAAAAAAGAAAAAAGACGAGTCAGCAGTACTAACATTCTCATGGGAGCACCGAGAGAATTAAATGAGAAGACACTTGCCAAAGCCTCTCTACTTGGTAGCTACTCTGGACAGAATCTCAGTCATTCAAATTACAAGTAGAATTGGTACATATTTACGGATTTTAATTTACTGCAATAAAATGCATTCTTATCAATATTGCTTATCAAGTTTACGTCTTAAAACTTACCTTAAAACATACCAAAAAAAAGACATACTTTTCCTTCATCTGTAAACATGTGAGTGGTCTCTTCTGGGGAAAGGATCCATTTGTTTCTCCTAAGGGAGAGCAAGCCATGACCTTTGAGATCCAGGAGAATGGGCCCCACTGATCCAGTATGCTCCAGGTCCGTCCTAAACCTGAGTGACTGGATGTTCTTGCAGCTCCAAGAGAAGAACACAGAAGCCAGACGTTTGACTCAGGAGAAGGCCCATCTCACCAACCTGGTGTCATGGGAGCCAGCTGAGTCAGATTTGGGGCAAGTTTTAGTCCATCACCAGAGCATCAGGGGCAGAGAAAGCAGAGATTCCGAGATCCCCCCCCCCCCATCCCAGGGTCAACAGATTCGCAAGATGAAACCAGGGACCAAGTCAGTCTGAGCTTCAGGAAAGGGGACTCATCACTTGTTCCCTCCTTGGTCACCAAGGCAATGTCTCCAGAATTGCCATGGAGATGAGGCAGCCATGTAGATTGGGAAGGCCAAGCATCACTCAGCAGATACACCACTGTGGAAGGGCCAAGGCCATAGAGAAGCCAAATGTTAAAGGAAATGAGAGAACAGGGGTTAGCAAACAGAGAATAAGAAAGGGAAAGTGACTCCCTATGAAACTCTAATCTTAGGTCTTAGGAACTGAAAGTCTGTATGTGTGTGGTGTGAGTATGTCTGTCTGCCTGCCCACCTGTCAAACTCTCCTTCCATACACAAGGACCAGGCCCATCTAAATACAACCCCATGAAGCTGAGATAGCTCACAGCCAGGGGACAGGGGCCACATTTCCAGTTGAGAAGTCCTGAAGTCCTACTTAGTATTTGGGTAATTTCCAGAAGTTGCATAACCCCTCTAAAATGCTATTTTCTCCATTATAAAACAGGGAAAATAATTCCTGCTCAAAGGATAGTTTTCAGATTCAAGTGTTTATTACCAGTGGCCCCAGGACAATATAATATCCATCTAGGCAAGGACTGCCACTGTCCTGTTCCGTTGTACCTCTGGTGCCTGTCCTGGAGTAAGCATGCAATGAACAGTTGGTGATGAAATAAGCAATAGGATGATGGTCAGCTCAGCCCCCGCCCCCATGGAAGGCAGAGGAAGCAAGCTCTTCTTGTCTTGCTCGCTCCTTCCTGCAGGACACTGCTCCTCAAAGGGCAGTCCACTCCATGGACCAGCAGCAGCACCTGCAAGCTTGTTAGAAATGCAAATTTATGTCCCCCCCCAAGCTACTGGATCATCTCAGTTCTTTAATGCTGCTCAGTGACTCTGCTGCTCACTAAAGTTCGAAAAGCGTTGCTATTATAAACCATAGCAACATTGGGGCAAGGGTGAGGCAGGATGTGAGACACCCTGCCCCCCTCTTGGGGCATCTACCTCCCACCTGGTTCATTTCCCAGCCAATACCCACCCCTTCTTTGGCCTGCATGAGGCAGAAGAACGTGCCATGGGGGCTGGCGGGAGCCTGCTCAACCCCCTCGCAGGAGGAGCAGGTCTGACCCCTTCCTGTTTCAGCAGAACCTGCAGATGCCGAGAGAGGATCAGGAGATAAGCTTTTCTCTCCCCAGCCCTGAGCAGCACCAGGTACATGAGAGCTTTGCAAAAAGAAGCCCTTGCCAGTCCAGGCAGTTTCTCTCCACACTGACAATGCCCTATGGGAAAAGCTGGGAAGTCTCATACTTGGTACCCAAGTACCACTCCCAGCCTCTCCCATGCCCCTGGCCCTCTGCTGAGATCTCTCCCCCCTCCTCTCAAGGATCTGAAACTCTTGGTGAGCTATTGGGAGCACACAGCAAAGATGAGCCTCCAAGATAAGCACTCCCAATAAGAACTGACATGTTCTCAGTAGAGCCTGATTCAAGGTTCCTGGAAGCAGCTGTTCACAAAAGAGGAAGGATGAGTGAGTATCCAAGGAGTGTTGCTAGGCCCCAGAGAGGCCAAAATAAAAGACAACAGGGACTGATGAAAACTCCTGCACTGGCTCACACCTGCAATCTCAGCACTTTGGGAAGCTGAGGAGAACCACTTGAGGCCCGGATTTCAAGTGTAGCCTTGGGCAACACAGCAAGACCCCCATCTCTACCCAAAATTTTAAAAATTAGCTGGGCATGATGGTGCATGCCTGTGGTCCCAGCTACTCAGGAAGCTGAGAAGGTAGGATTGCTTGAGCCCAGGCTGCAGTGAGCTATGATCACACCACTGCACTCCAGCCTGGGTGACAAAGCGAGACCCTGTCTCTATTTAA
This sequence comes from Otolemur garnettii, assembly GCF_000181295.1. NCBI lineage: Eukaryota > Metazoa > Chordata > Mammalia > Primates > Galagidae > Otolemur > Otolemur garnettii. Next base: position 837,373 of record NW_003852649.1, on the reverse strand, counting down.
AAAATTAAAAAGGAAGGAGAAAAGAAAGAAAAGTCCTAAACTATCCAAAAAGCCAACAACTTACGTCCAAGCCAGGCAACAGTCAAACTATACTGAGGGTTTCGATCGAATGACCATGGGGTGGCCACTGGAGGGAATGGGGTCCTCACCACACTGACTCTGATCATGGAGTAGAGAGCGGGAAATCCACTCACCTGTCTGTGGGGAAGTCAACCCTAGGTGCCTGAGGAGTGTTTCTCCCCAAGATTTATCACATTGTGGAAGGGACATCTTGGGAAACAGGGGATAATCTGGCCTGAATAAAAGAAAACTAAGGTTTGGCACCTGTAGCTCAACAGTTAGGACGCTGGTCATATACACTGGGGCTGGTGGGTTCCAACCCAGCCCCGGCCTGCCAAACAACAATAACAACTATTAAAAAAAAAAAAAAAAAAGCTGGATATTGTGGCAGGTGCCTGTAGTCCCAGCTACTTGGGAGGCTGAGGCAAGACAATCACTTGAGCCCAAGAGGTTGCTATGAGCTGTGACACCACAGCACTCTACCAAGGGCAACATAATGAGACTCTGTATGGAAAAAAAAAAAGAAAGAAAGAAAGAAAAAGAAAATTAAAAGCTACCAAAAAACTGACTTCAAATATTTAAGAGACCTCAGAGCAAAAGAAAGAGCAGCTTGAATCTGTGTGGTACAGTAAGGAGCAGCTGAGGTACATGACGCCTCCCACCCCATCTGAGTCCTCAATTCAGTTCTGCCATGCTCAGCAATATCCCAGCTGCCAAAGACACCCCAGATTGAGGAAGCCTCATTTCTCAGTGAAGGAAAATGAGGAAGCCCCATTTCCTGGGCCTGTGGGTGGGGAGGGCAAGAGCTTAAAGTCAGAAAATCCAGGCCTGGCCTTGCACTCTCCCCTCCTGTCAGCAGACCCCAAATCACAGCCTCTCTGGGCTTTCCTGGTCTCTAAGAGAGGGATGATCACCCCAACCCTGCAGGGTCCTTAGGGGGATCCATTCACTCATTCAACAAACACTTATCAAGTGCCATGCTCCTGCCAGAAGTCACCTCCTGGATGGACGCTCCAGGGGGCTAGAAAATACTCAGGAGAGACCAGCACATAGTAAATACTCAAGTTAGTGCTTCTGGTGACCCTGCCTTGGTCTGATCTTGCTGTTGAGTAGAGGGCCATGAGGACACAAGCGCTGGACATCTGGCGACTACTGAACTCTCTCTCTGTAGCACCCTTGGCTAAGTGGAAGATCAACAGCTCAGAGAAAAACAACTGGTCCGTATCTTCCATCCATCTGTGGGTGCTGGGTTTCCTTCAGTCAGCAGATCTCAGGTTACATAAATAAACTGGTCTCACCAACTCAGCACGCTTCGCACGACAGTACGTGCTATGTGGCACCCAGCAGCTCACAGCACACAGATCAAGGTCAGCCCGAGGTACGGGCAGACAAGGCCCATATGAGAGGTAGCTGCCACCGCCTCTGAAACCACAATCCTAGATCCCCAATGTGTCACTGTCTGACTCTGGGCAAGGCTCCCAGCCTTTCTGTACCTTGGTGTACTTACCAGGGTAACAGAGAGATTTACTGTTGAGTTGTGGTTCCAGAATCAGACGCCTCCAAGGCTTATTTGCTGTGCAACCTCAACAAGTGTCCCTTGTTCCTTCTGCCTCAGTTCATCTGTAAAATGACAATAATAACAACAGCACCTGCCTCCAGGGTTTGTGAGTAGTAAATGGGTTCATATATGCAAAGTGCTTGAAACAAAGTTTTCCCCAACACTTGCTTACCCTCATTTTTTAGGCTGGGTTCCTCTAAGATAAAGATAAGTACAAATAGTGTGGTCAGAAACTGACCCCAGCAAGCACCTTTAAGGGCATGGGAAAAGTGAAACAGGAAGGAAGCCAAATGAGGGTGCATGAGTGACCAGGTTGCCTTTGGGGGCAACTGGGGCTCAACCCTGCTGGGGGTCTCTGGGAGACTGCAGAGAACCCCCTCAACATCCTCCTACCTGAAAGCAAGGAAGCTGGATGTCTGCAGGAGAAAGCAAAGGCGTGTAAGGGAATAGGCACCCAGCAGCAACTGCCACCGGATCCTCTGAAAACTTCAGGGTCTCTCTAGGCCCCTGCACACCATGTATAACAACAATGACAAAATGAGCTCGGTGGGAGTGCGGGGTTCTGAACCAGAGGTCAGTGGTTGATTAAGCACTTCCATTTCCAGATGGAAGTGGTGGATTCAGGACTGGGAACGTTTGAGGGCCACCCAAAAGCCTCCATCTGAAAAATATCTCTCTCTCTCTCTCTCTCTCTCTCTCTGTCTCTGGCAAGAACCTGAGGATCACTCTTTGAAGTATTTTAGGCAGGGATGGAATATGACCCAACCAGCACTTGAAAGTGAGCCCTCCAGCTGAGGACAAGAACTCAGGGACAGGGCCAGCAAGGGGGCTTGAAGCAGAGGGAGCATAGGGTCTACTCTAGTTACCCTGGTAACACACAACCAGCATGGTTCTGAGTGTCAGACTCTATGGGTCCCCAGGCAGAAGAAGGAAATTTAAGGAACTGAATGGAGCTCACTCCTCTGACAGTTGGGAGCTGGAAGCCTCCCTGTGTAACCAATTTCATAAGCAAGAAAACATTTTTAATGGATGTTTTACTGGGTTTTTTTTTTTTGGAGACAGAGTCTCACTTTGAGACCCTTGGTAGAGTGCTGTTACATCGTAGCTCACAGCAACCTCAAACTCCTGGGCTTAAGTGATTCTCCTGCCTCAGCTTCCCTAGTACTGGGACTACAGGCATCCGCCACAACACCCAGGTATTTTTAGAGATGAGGCCTCACTCTAGTTCAGGCTGGTCTCGAATCTGTGAACTCAGGCAATCCATCTGCTTCAGCCTCCCAAGTGCTTGGATTACAGACATGAGCTACCACACTCGGCTTAATGGATGTTTTAATAGTTCTCTTAATGTTTTGAATGAGTTTTCAATGTTTATGTAGTAGCTAGAACTGGCTAATCTAAGTAACTTTAAATTAGTGGTACCATAGTGAGTTTTACCTCATCACCAGTAACTTAGCAACCGCAGTTCCAAAGTAGGCAGAAATGAAGAAACACAAAAGAAAGAAAACAGAGACAAAGAGCTTACCAGACTCAGTAAGATCTGCTGACCTGAACTTTGCAACTTTCTGTTGCACTGATGCATTACCTTTTAAGTTTCTTCCCCAGAAACTATGGAACCTTCTTGCAGCCGCAAGATAACTACAAAACCTTACACCACCCATCTGTTTAGACAAGTGATACCCACCACAGATTATGCCCAAGGACACAATGAGCATCCTACTCCGCACATTCTGCCTGTGGCTGAATAACCAGTATTAACCCCTAGCTCATTGTACTGCTAAAATCCCCACCCTAGAAGGGTCTTAGCCACCACTTTTCATCATAAGATGTATGTATTTGCATGATTTCTTACTGTGCTTGCATGCCCTGCTCTCCACCCCAAACAGGTAATGATGATGTTCACTCCCTTCATGCATTATTCATTTCACCTCCAGGAAAAAAGCCTGGTTATTCTTTCAGCCTTCTGCACCAGTAGGATCCAGGGAGTAAGCTGCTCAGCAGGTCCCTGGGCACAATCTGTGGTGGGGGTCACTTGTCTTCTCCGGACAGATAGGTGGTATAAGGATTTGTAGTTGTCTTGTGCCTGTAAGGAGGTTCTGTAGCTTCTCAGTCAGGGAGGCAGTGCACTTCCCTTCTCTCCCAGTTGATGAATCCTCCACAATAAATCCTTTCTTCCTAGGCAATCTTCGTTGTCTCAGTAATTGGATTTCTGTATGGTGGGCAGCAGAGAGAACACCTCTTCTGGGTTTATTATCACCTGAAGAGCTCTCCTTGGCTTGGGAACACAAGAGCACTCTAAGGCCAGAGTATCCCTGGACAACTTCCCAGGCCCTCTCACAAGCCCCCAACCAAAGAAAAGTTTCTAAAGGAAGCCACTGGGGTGCCGGAAGGTGGCCCTGGGATCCCTGAGGACCAAAAGTTCCAAGAATAACACTGGGATGCAACTGGACCACCTCCAAGAAGTTCTTCCTAAGAAAGAAGAGTGCTGTGAGTAAATCCAAGCCAGCTCCACTCCTCTGGGTCTCAGGCAAAGGGGCCCTGGAGATAACCTTCTCTAGACACTAGGAGATGCAGAAGGCCTGCCCACTGGCGAGGCCCCAAAGCACTTAGTAAGAAAGTACATTTACCGGTAAATACCGAGAAAAGGAAGGGGAGGCAGGTTTACACATGGGGGCAAAAGCCACTCAGTGTCTTGGCCAAAAGGAATCACAGATGACCCAACCTGTTTCTAGCACCGGGGCAGAAGCGGGATGCAAGAGGGCATGCAGCTAGGGAGGGGCCACAGAACAAAGGTGGTGTCGCTTAGTGGCACCTCGACTTCACTCACACCTGCTGAAAACGAAAAGAAGAAACACAGATTGTATGCTGGAGCACAGCAGGGGAGAAGACAAGGCAAGAGTGTGGGCCTTTCACACAGGAAAGCCTTGTATTGCCCACCTCTCGGACCCCCAGCTAGCATTCACTCAGGCAACAAGGAAAGCTCCGACAGAATCATTTACGTGCTGCAAATGAGGAAACTGAGGCCCAGGGAACATGAAGCGCCTCCCCAACTACACGGGACTGACTTAGCGGACAAGTTTCCACACAGCTTTGCCTACGGGCTCCCTGAACCTTCCTGGAAATTACCCCCTTCCTCTGTCTGCACGCTCTCCTTTCCCAAGAAAACTGTGTTTACAAGAAAGACAAGAGCAAATTCCGGGAACAAACAAGTTAACAGTGAGCACACGCACTGCGCATGCGCCCACAGAGCCCAGCAGGGGCCGAAAACCCCGCCTCTCCGCTCCTCACCAACATGGCCGCCCTGGTACCACGCCCCCGGCGCAGAGGTGGCGGTTACTGACGTCATAGGAAAGCGCCAATTGTCTCAGAAACTGGAGGCTGCACGTGGGCTCGGGTTTGGAAACTTTCTGGCTGTGCCATGGATACACCGCTGAGGCGCAGCCGACGGCTGGAAGGCCTAGAGCCCGAATCCCGCGAGAGCCTCACCCCAGTTTCGCGGGTGAAACGGGCCCTTGTGGAGTTTGAGTCAAACCCAGAAGAAACACGGGAACCCGGGTCATCTCAAAGTGTGCTGCAAGCTGGCCCGGAGTCCCTCCAAAGTCTGCCGGAGACAAGGCCGAGATCCGGTAGTCTGCAGCAGGGTACAGACTTGGGGTCCCCCGAGAGGGAGCCAGAGCCGGGCCCAAGGTCCCCCCACCGTCAGCAAGATCTAAGTCTGGTGTCTCCTCAAAGATGGCCAGAGTCGAGTCCTGCGTCCCCCCGACGTCGGCCAAATCCAAGTGAAAAGTCACCGAAGTTCTCTGAGGACTTGAGAGAACTGGCCTCGGAGTTGCCCTGGAGTAAAGAGGAGTGTACCCCAGAGGCTCCCCTAAATCAGCTGCAGCCGGGCCCAAGATCACCAGAGCCTTCTCCCGGTCAGCAACCGCCGGGTCCGGAGCCCTCACAGCCACTGCAGGAGCTGACACCGGAGGTACCAGGCTCCCCCCGGGGTCCGGACGAGCCCAGCAAGCACCCTCTGGCCAGGAAGACGGTGATAGGAGTCCTCGAAGACAAGAAGCGAAAAAGCTTTTCAGGCCAGGACCCGGCGTGCAAGAAATTGAAGAAGGAGAAGAAGGAACTTCCTGTAATCCCGAAGGGGAAGCCCAAATCGGGGCGGGTATGGAAGGACCGGTCCAAGAAAAGGTGAAGTAGGACACAGCAGGGGCAGGGGTTGGGGTTCTTTATGGTATTAGGGGCCCACCTTTGCCCTGCTGCAGCCTGTAGACAATTCCAGGGTCGGAGAAAGCTCACATTAGAGAGGGAGGGGTCCGCAAACAGGTAATTATGATCAGAATGTAGTAAAATGCCCTGAGATTCCGGGGAGGGTAAGACTGGGTCCTCAAAGATGGTATCTATGATACCTTTCCTCCTCAGGGACCTGTGGACCTATGCGGTAGTACCTCCCTTGTGTAGTCTTTCAACTGACATTTATTATAGTTACCCATTTTCTGCCCTCTCTAGCGAGGGATGCAGAAGCAAATAAACCAGCTATTACCTGATTAAAGCAGTGAGGTCTTCACTCATTATTTGCCTTTATGATAGAAAAGTATTACTGAGAGCTGATTATATACAACACTGTGCTAAGCATTTTAGTAAAGATTGACTGGGGGAAGAGCCTCAAAGATAGAAAAAAGAGCATGCATGTATCTTCACATTTAATCTACACATCAGTCTTATGAAGCAGCTGTTGTAATTATTCCCATACTATTTTATGCATGAGGAAACTTTGGCTAAATGTGGTATATTCAGAACCTGAGCACATTCCTGATTCCAAAGCTTATGCAGGAAACCCCTGCTCACTGTAGATTTGCCTTGAATTGGGTTACAACCTTCTTAAGGGCAGACACAATGTCTTCCTTTTCTTTCTGTGCTAAGGGCACAGTAAATGCTTGTTGAATGGAGAAATGAAGGGGCTCATCTGAAGAAGAAAGTATTTAGGCTGCAAGGAAGGAGAGTTGGGGTTCAGTTCACATTTGAGCTAATGGGAACCACAAGGCAAAGGCAGGAACGCATGGCTGTGAGGGACCATGGGAGAAGGAGGGTATTTCTAGGAAGAAGCTAGCATTTTCTGAGGGTGGACTCTGTGCTGAGCTTTGTGTTAAGCTCTGTGCAGAAGTCATTTTTTTGTGTGTGTGCCCTGAAAACCCTAGGCAGTGGGCATTATCACCCACTCAATTAAACATAGCAGAAACTGAGGCTTTTAGAGTAATTTGCTAGCTACAAGTCACCAATCAGAGAGAGACTTTATAGCTAGATTGACTGTAAAAGTTGGGGGAATGCATGGTGGTGGTGCTGCTACTCCACCCTGTCACAGGAGAATGGTACAGCCACTGATAGTGTGGAACCAGATGAGGACATTGGTTCAGGTGGAAAGAGCAAACTGAGTGGGTCAAACTGGAGGCTGGTGGGGAGGGGGTTATCCTGCTGAGCAAGAGGGGGCTGGGCCCATGCACCGGTGGGAAGAAGGGTGAGGTCAGCACAAGAAACTGAGGCTCAGCAGCTAGAGCAAGAAATGAGGCAGAAGGGTATTTGGTCTCCCAGCTCCCTGCCCCAACTGAAAGCCCTTCCTGACTTCCTGCTGCTTGGAGCATGTACTCCAGACTCTTTAAAGAGGCCCTGTGTCCCACCCTGCCCTCCCCTTCCCTCACTACAGTCTTCCACACTAACCTCCCCTCCACATTTCTATAGTGTGTGATATTCCTTCCTATCTCAGAGCCTTTGCACACGTTATTCCTTCTGTTCAAAAGGCTCTTCCCCTAGTCCATTCCTTCCATCCTTCAGAGCTCAGCTTAAATGCCACCCCCTCTAAAAAGCTCCTCTTTGTTCAATCCAACTGAGTTAAGTCCCCAAGCTACATGTTATCGTTGTACCTTGTACTTCTATAACATCTCCATTTGCACAAATGCTCACTTACTTGGGTGATTCTTGTTGGCTGCCTGTCCTTCTCTAAACCAGAAGCTCTATAGGTCCTCCAAAGACCAGCACATAGTGGGCACTGCATTTAAAAAGTAGAAGCATGAGGTCAGAAGGTAGTCATTTGTTCAGCCAGTTAATAATGCTCTGATCCTGGGGTGAGCATGGCTGCAAATGAAACAAAGTCCATGCTCTCCTGGAGTAAACATTCTAGTTGTGGGAAACAGATAAAAAGCAAGTGAATGTATACTATGTCAGTAATAAGGGCTTTAAGGGAAAATAAACTTGGATAGGGACCAGGGAACAGCAGGGAGGTCAGGACATTGCTACACGTACAGTGGTCAATGATGGTCTGGCAGTTAAAGGGGCTTTGAGCAGATCCCTGAATGGAGTGACAGAGGGAACCAAGACAGACCTCTGGGGAAAGAGTATCAAGCAAGAGGGACAGAAAGTTGAGTGGCCCCGAGGCAGGAGCATGCTCCTGTTGGAGAGAAGTCCAGGAGTCTTGTTGGTGGAATCAAGGGGAAAAGAGCAGCAGGAAGTGAGGTCAGAGAGCAGGGGCCTTATGGCCTGTGAATGGACTCTGGCTTTCCTGAGCCAGCTCAGGGGCTGCGGAAGGTATTGAGCAAAGGAACGATGTAGTGCAGCTTCCAAGACGATGAGTTTGGTCTGCTGAGACTGGACACAAGTGGGCGGGGGTTAAGATGGCACCAGTAAGGAAGCCGGTGTGGGGGAACTGACACATCCTCAGAAGCTGCTGGCAAGTCTTGTGGATCAGGCAAGGCCACTCAGTGGACATTTGGGAACTTTGAGGAAACAGCTACAGTAGGTGCTGAGTGAGTCCAGAGACAGGTTGAAGCAGCCCATGCTGCAAAAGAGAGGCCACTACACCAGGAAGGTGTACAAGGCAGGGTGACCTGGCTGCAGCCCTTCTCCTTGGCTCATGCCAAATGCCACCTTCTCCATGGTGCCCTCAGATGTACCATCTCTCTGCTCACTGGGCTGATGATTCACATTTATTGAGCACCTGTTGTATGTGTCAGTGAGTCCTTCGCACCCTTTGAGATGGGAATGATTCTCATCTCCACATGCTAGGGGGCTGAGATTTGGAGGCTCCCTTGCCCAAGGTCACCAGGGTAGTATGTGGGGAGTTTGGGACTGGGAGCCCAGGCCTGTCTTCAATCCCCAGGTAGAACGTCTGCCCTGGAGCTGCACTGCTTCGGCTAAGGCCACCAGCCTGCGGCTGTGTGAATGTAATTAAAATTCTATGAAACTTAAGATTCAATTTTCTTTAAACACCAACCACCTTCCGAGCATTCAACAGCCACCTGTAACCAGTGACTACCTTACTGGACAGTGCCAGTGTACACCACCTTCACCATCACGCTCTGTATGACGGCCCTACTCTACAATACTGTGGTGTCGTGTCCTGTGGCTTTGTGTACCCCCAAGCTCCCACCACCTTGTCCATTCAGGGTTCTCATACCCCAGGTTGGGAGGCCCAGCCTCAAGAGCAGGGAGGAAGTCCATGCAACAGGCCCATTCTTCAGGCATGAGAGGTCAGGGCTTCAGCAAGAGGGCCTTGGGGAAAGGGGTGGGAGTCAATGGGGTCAGAGGCTAGCTGGAGCATGGGACCCAAACAGGCCTTGGATCATTAAAGGAGAAAGACCTAAGTGTGTATGTCGAGGCTACCAGGAGACTTGTTTTCATTTTGCTTTTCTTTTTATTAAGAAAATTTTCAAGGATGCAGAAAAGAGAGCAGAGCTTCATGAACCCCCATGTGCCCATCACAGCTTCATCTTTGGTCCTGAACATTTTTTCTCTTTTTTTATCCTAGAATATTTTAAAGACATCATAAATCTCTCTCACACACACACACAAATCTTTGCATTGTGCATTCTTACAGAGACCATCTCATTTCTTCTGTGACTGTACAATCATTGTCACTCTTAAGAAACTCCAGACTTCCTGGATGGCCCTGAATCCCCATTCCATAGTCACCGCCCCACTCAGGGTGACAGATGCTGCATCATTACACAGAGCTCCAACCAGTCAGGCCACCATGAAATGGAACAGGCCACCTCCATAGGGCAAGGGCACCCATCTCCAGAGGCATTCACACCCAGGCAGCTGTGCTTGGCAGGGGTAGCAGAATTTTACAGCAGATGCTGTGTGGCCTGGACTCTGCCATTAACAGAGGTTTAAGTCCTAATTGCTACTCAGGAACAAGGTGACCTTGAGCAGTTTTTCAGCTTATCTGTGCCTTGGTTTTTGTAAAATGGAGAAAACAAGAGCACCCCCCTCAGAGGTACATAGCCAGGGCTTCAGAAGTGGTAGCAGCATGACCAGGGTCCCTTACTGCTCTGAGATCCACCAGGCAGGACCCTCAGGGATCCACCTGGAGGTTCCTGCCAGGCAAGCAGGGCAGGGATGTGACTGCTCTCAGGAAGAAGGTCCTGAGCCAAGAGCTGAAAGGTGACTGCAGACCCTTTTCTCCTACCCAGGTTTTCCCAGATGGTTCAGGACAAGCCCCTGCACACATCCTGGCAGCGGAAGATGAAGGAACGGCAGGAGAGGAAGCTGGCCAAGGACTTTGCCCGGCACTTGGAGGAGGAAAAGCAAAGGCGCCGGCAGGTAAGGGGGCAGGCAGGCTGAGGCCTCTTGGTAGGGGGAGCTCACACAAGTGCTGGAGGTGGGGGAATGACTTGGTCAAGAAACATCTGGAGCCTGAGGGACCCAGGAAGGAAGGGAGCCTGGCCAGAACTGGGTGCCGTGAGAACACAACTCAGGGAAGTCCAGAGAACCATCCAGTTTAGCATGGGCCTCTCTAAGAGGCTTGGGAATGAAAAGAAGACCCAGGTGGGTATTCAGTAAGATGTGGTCATGGTCTCTGCCCAGGTGGGCAGGGCTTGCAGACCGGAAAACCTCATCCCCAGTATTGTCACTGGCTGTCACTCTCCTAGCAGCAGCCCCACAGCTTTTCTCCACTTCTCTCCCATGGCCCATCCCAGAGCCAGAAATTCCTCATTAGAGGTTCACACCCAATTTCTCCATTCTCAGGGAGCCCTTGTAAAGGGTCATAGTTTTACCACTTAAACAAGGACTCTCTTCAGTGGGAGGGAACAGGGTGCTCAGCAGGCAACACGCAGAGGAAGCAAGATGATGATGGCACTGGGGTTGGGTGGCTTGCACCTGTAATCCTAGCATTCTGGGAGGCCGAGGTGGGTGGTTTATGCCTGTAATCCCAGCAGGCATAGGTCAATCCCAGGAGGCCAAGTCAAAAGGATCCCTTGAGCTCAGGAGTTCCACACCAGCCTGAGCAAGAGTGAGACCCCATCTCTACTAAAAATATAAAAATTAGCTGAACATCATGGTGTAGTCCCAGCTACTCAAGAGGCTGAAGCAGGAGGATCACTTGAGCCCAGGAGTTTGAGGTTGCTGTGAGCTAGGCTGGGGCCACACAACTCTAGTCCAGGCAACAGAGTAAGATTCTGTCTCGAAAAATAAAATGATGGCATTGGTCAATAATTAATAGTATATTACTTAACTGATGACCCCAGGGCCCCAGGAGCACTGCATCGGAGTCAAACAACTCATCCCTGGCCTGTGTTCCCAGCTTGGCTACTGAGAAAAGGGATAGGCTGGTCATTCTGGCATCCATCCCCTGTTTTAAATCACCAGTAGCTGAGGTCCTAGGGAGAGTGTGGCTGCCACCGTATGCTGAGGCCTTATCTCACTTCCTGTGTGGCTCTGGGTCCCTCTTGGGCAAAACAGAACTGTCTTCTCACTTCTCACCATCCACCAGGGAGGTGCCCCTGCCTAGACCCTCCCCTAACACAGGAGCCTAAGTCTTACTTCTTCTTTCTCCCCAAAGGTGAGGCCCCCACAGCTATCCCAGGCTGCCAAAACCTTTAACCAAGCAGCAGTCCTGCAGCCAACATTTTCACCATGTCCTGCCAGGGACAGTCAGTAAGGCCACCAACTCCCATTCCTGCAATAGACTCCCCTAGATTCCAAGTGTTCCCAAAGAGCCAGATACTGTTCTAAGCCCTGCATGTGTATCAGTCACTGACTCCTCAAAACAGTGTTAGGAGGTGTTGATACCTGGCACTTTAAAAATGGAAGTTGAGGCTGGGCACCCATACTCAGTGGTTAGAGCACGGGCCCTGTACACTGGGGGTGGTGGGTTCAAACCTGACCAGGCCTGCTTGACGAAAAAATTTAGAAAATAAATAAAAATGGGGATGTTGAGACTCAGAGACTTAGCCAAAGTAAACTGTTTAGGAGGGAACAAAGTCAAGGTTTGAACCCAGGCCAGATAGTCCCAGAGTCTCTTCCCTGCAGCTCAGCCCCTTCTAAGGCCTCACCCTTGCCCTTGGATTCTGGAGCATCAGAACTTCTGGGGAAAGAGGGAGACTCTGAGACAGAGGAATGAAGGAGGGGCCAGCACACCCCTTCACACCTCCTCAGCAACTGATAAGGAGGGTGGTGTGCAGGGACCACTGCCTACATGTGCATGAATTTCCAGGTGGGGCCCACACAGGCTCCTGTCTAACCCTCTGTCCTTAGCTGCCTGTACCCCCACCTTCTAATGTACTGCAAGGAACTTCCCACCACAGTGATACTCTGCGCACTGGGCATGTGAACACAGGATTGCTCTCACTGGCCTGCCCCCAAGTTCCCCAGTCTTCCACCACATCCCACAAGGCACAGCCTGGAGTCTGAACAAGAGGCCCTTTCCCCCTTCCTCCTGGGAATTCTGCCAGCTCTCACTCTTCTGGGCCTGAGAGATCAGCTCTGCCTCAGCTCCCAGACTCAAATCCCTTCCCCTGCATGTTCAGGAGAAAAAACAGTGCCGAGCTGAGAACCTGAAACGCCGCCTAGAGAATGAGCGGAAGGCTGAGATTGTCCAAGTGGTGAGTATCTCATCTTCCCCTCACTCCCCTGCCCATATGCCTTGCTCTCACTCTGTGATCCCAGGCCCCTGTGGGGCAGCCCTCTGGGGTGGTGATCTTCTCCCCAGGGAACAAGGATGGAGGCTCCAACCACACTAATGCCCTCCCCCTGCACCACTCCCAGATCCGAAACCCTGCCAAGCTCAAGCGGGCAAAGAAGAAGCAGCTACGCTCCATTGAGAAGCGGGACACCCTGGCCTTACTGCAGAAGCAGCCGCCCCAGCAGCCAGCAGCCAAGATCTGAGCTCAGGACAGCCCAGAGGCCTTCCATGGCCAACAACCATGTGGGACATGACACTCTGAGCCCACTGGTCAGACACCTCTGGCAGACCTGGCTCTCTAACTCTGTGACTCTAAAACAGGGACACCACCCCAGCTGGAGCTCCTAGGTCTTTGGAGGCTTGTAGATAAGTGTCTGGGACAGAGACCCAAAGGAAACCTTGAGACCTGGCAGAGGTGGAGGAGGGGAGAGGCTCAGCCCCCCTCCCTCTCTCCCCTTCCTCTGAGTGCCTTCAGATAAAGAACAGCAAATTCTCTGGTTTGTCATTGAGCTGGCGATAGAGGCCAGCAGTCAGGATTCCAGCTCCCCACACACTTTCTAAAGGGGCACCTCTGAGCCCCACTGTCCCTGTCACCTAGCAAACTAAATCCAGCTCTTCCCCATGTTCAACACTGAAGGATTAAATTGGGAGATTGACAGGAGTAGGGTTTCTCTCTAGCACCCCCTTTCCCAAACTAGATTCTGTAGAAGCCCGAAAGATCTAATTCATACCCATCCGGTCTCCAACGAAAATATTTATTGAATCCCTGTTGTGTACAGGCACAATAATAGGCACCAGGGAATACAGACAAATGTCCCTGCCCTGGAGGGCTTTCATTCTGACAGAACATAATAAACAAGTAAAATACACTGTGTGGCACCTGGGGAAAGTGTGTGAGTAGAGCAGAAAGCATGGAGAGGTGTCAAGATGGGGTGAATTCACCCAGCTGTGCATCTCACTGTTCAGTTTGCTGAATACCTGCTGCAGCTTGGACCCTACCTTACACTGGAAATAAATGGTGAGCTGGCCAGCCCAGTCTTCAGGAGCATCAGAGGCCCTGGGTCAAGATCCCAAGAGAGTGTCTCATCTTAGCTCTTCACTAACATTTTAGCCACCAAGCAAATGTGGCAATCCCTGAGATATGGAACTAAACAACAGCAGTCTCTGCCTCCCAAGTCCATGGTGGATAGAGGAAATAGACATGGTGCCATGGAAGTGTTAGAACAGAGATACGGCTCGGCGCCTATAGCTCAATCGGCTAAGGCGCCAGCCACGTACACCTAAGGTGGTGGGTTCGAATCCCCAGCCCGGACCCACCAAACAACAATGACGGCTGCAACCAAAAAATAGCCGGGCGTTGTGGCGGGCGCCTGTGGTCCCAGCTACTTGGGAGGCGGAGGCAGGAGACTCGCTTGAGCCCAGGAGTTGGAGGTTGCTGTGAGCTAAAATGCCACGGCCCTCTACCCAGGGGGATAGCTTGAGGCTCTGTCTCAAAAAAAAAAAAAAAAAGAACAGAGATACAAGTCACCCCTCATCTGCAAATGAGAAGTGGTAGCAGTCAGGAGGTTGGTGCTGCAAAGATCCTGGGATTATCGGTTTTCAGAGGGTCTCACAGACCCCCCCCCCCCAGGCCAGCTTTCATGGACATTCATATTCTAAAGACAGAAGACCTTTAGCAGTGATGCTTATTGGACCCAGGTTCCCCCAACACTTGACTATGACACCTGCTTTTTCCATCTTACAAACACTTTGGGCAGTGCTGGGTCCCAAGGGTCCAAGGCAGCTACTATCTGAAGTCCCTTGGGTGGGTCAAAGAATGTTCTTTCACCTACTAGACAGTAATTGAACATGTGACACTTAATACAGACCCTGATGCAACGGGCCCTGAAGCTTTAGGCAAGTTACTTAACCTCCCTGAGCCTGAGTTTGCTCATCTGTAAAGGCTGGCTAGTAGAGGCTGCTTCTTAAGGACATTGGATAAGCATCTAGTTCCAGAAACACCAACTAAATGGCTAAAGGAGAGACTCAGCGCCCTTAGCCCAGTGGTTACGGCAACAGCCACATGCACCAAGGCTGGCGGGTTTGAACCCGCCCAGGTCAGCTAACCAACAATGACAACTGCAACAAAAAATGGCCAGGCGTTGTGTTGTGGTGGGCGCCAGTGGTCCCAGCTACTTAGGAGGCTGAGGCAAGAGAGTTGCTTAAGCCCTAGATGAGGTTGCAGTGAGCTGTGACGCTACAGCACTCTACAGAGGCTACATGGTGAGACTGTCTCAAAAAATGAAATAAAAGTGGCTAAAGGAGAGACTAGAACAATACTTCTCCAACCTTTCCTCTTTCACTTCCATTCCAAAAATACATCACTGGTCTAATGTAAAAATCTCTCCCCAACCCTCATCTTCTGCAAAATTGAGCTTCAGGGAGATTTGTCCTCCGGCCTCCCCTACCCTAATGTGAGATTTTTCCTTCGTATCACTCCCAAGTGTGGTCTGCCAAGCAGCAGCACTGGCTCGGTGGCCAGAGAGCTCATCAGAAGTGCAGCCTCTCAGCACCCCACTCGTGTCCTGAATCAGACTGCCCTTTAAAGAGGTCCCCAGGTGACCCATGGGCCCAGCACAGTTTGGGAAGCACTACCTTAATTCACTTTATTTCTGAAAAAGAGTCATTGAATCACCGCGGGTGCTTTGAAATCCACATGCCTAGGTCCTGCCCCGAGGCCTGTAATCTCAGGGTGGAGTCAGGGTATCTACAATTTAACGGCGGTGCCCTCACAGTGCTTTCCTGCTCTACCACTGCCCTGCCCAGGCCCTGGATCCTGGCCAGCACCTTCTATCCCGAGGTGTTGCTCAGCGCCCGACTCAGGGGGCCACTCTCGTCCTGGGATGGGGCCCGGCCCCTCTGGGAAGCAGCGCGGCCACCCGGTAGCCAGCTCAGAAGGCGCGCGGGGCGCAGCAGCGTCTGGTGGCGGCTGCCCAGCGACGAGGAGGAGGAGGCGCGGCGTCGGCGGCTGCTGCCCCCGAGGCCCAGCTCGCTGTCGTCCACCAGCACGCTCTCGAGCACAGCGCGCAGCGAGCGCCGCAGCTTGCTTAGCACGTCTGGGCAGGTGAGCACGTAGAGCAGCGGGTTAACCACGCTGTTGATGAAGGCCAGGCTGGTGACGAAAGGCAGCCCGCGCCACACCAGCGGCCGCAGCGCCTTGTCGTGGTGCGCCCGCGCCTCCAGCAGGCTGAACACGTGGTAGGGTCCCCAGCAGAGCGCGAAGGCCGCCACCACGGCCGCCACCAAGCGCACAAAACGGCCTGGCCGCCGGCGGCCGCGGTGGCGCAACTGCAAGCTCACGGCCACATGGCTTGAGGCGATGATCACCAGTGGCACCAGGAAGGCCAGCAGGAACTTGCTAACGGCCAGGGCCGCCTGGCGGTAGTTGCACGTGGCGTCGCGGTCGGGCCCGGTGTACAGGAGCAGAACGTTGTAGTAGCACATGATGCGCCCGTCCACCCGAGGAATGGTGTCCCGGAACACGAAATAGGGTACAGTGTTAAGCACAGCCAGTGCCCAGAGCGCCCCGCAGACTCTGTGCGCCGCCGCCACCGTGCGGTGATTCTGTGCCCACACTGGCCGCACTACCTGCAGACAGCGGTCCAGGCTGATGGCGCTGAGCAGGAAGCCGCTGGCAAACATGTTGAGGAAGAAGATGGAGGAGTGAAGTTTGCAGAAGGTGGTGCCCAGCTCCCACGAGTGGCCCACGGCCAGGAAGTAGGTGAAGAAAGGCAGGGAGGCAGTGGCCAATAGGTCAGACAGCGCCAAGTGCAACACCCAGGTGGTAACCACAGTCTGGGGCATGCGGAAGCCCACCACGAAGAGGATGAGGCCGTTCTCCACCACGCCCAGCAGTGAAGCCAGCCCGTGCACCAGCACCGCTGCATGGTCTATATAGCGGATGCTGGAATTGCTGTGGCTCTGCAGGCGGCTCATCTGCTCCAGGATGGGGCAGAGTGGCTTCAGCGTGACGTTGGCTGACATTGCCGGGCTCTGTGGTGAAGGGAAGGAGGCTTTAAGGTTGGTAGTATGGAAGCCACGAGGGAACCCAGAGAGAAGCCTGGAGCAGGAACCTGGCCAGGAGAATCCGGTATGACCCATGAGTGTGATAGAGCAGGCTGCTGGGGATCAGTGAGGTTGAACGAAGGTGGCAAAGTAGGGGGTACAACATCCCAGCTCCCCCATATGCTTGCTGTGCAACCTTAGGCAAGTCATTTAACCTTCCTGAGCCTTTTCCTCCTTTGTAACATGGGTGTGGGTCATAAAAGTACCTAACTCAGAAAGTTACTGGGAGAACTAAAGGAGTTAGTTAATAAGTGAAAGCATTCAGAGCAGGGCACACAGCCAGCGCTTGCTTCACTGTCATCACGATCACGGTGATGACGGTGAAGCAAGTGGTCTAAGATCACATGGAAAATAGGAACAAGGTCAGGCCACACAGGACTCCTTTTCCCAATCCCCTAAGCACTTGGGCATGATTGTGGCCAATAAGGCAGGAGGGTTCTGCTGGCCTGTGGAGGTGGGGATCAGAGGGGAGTCGATGCTGCCCCTTCCCACCCTTCTCACCCTCCACCTTGCCCCTCTGCAGATCCTCCCTATAACCCTTCACTCCGACGGTGGCTGGTGAAATGTGTTGACCACGAACAGTGGAGCCAGGTCATCCTCTGATAGTTGAAGAGGAAATAAGATAAGAGCTGGGCAGGAGGAACTCTCCCCTCCCAGGGGCTGTCACACAGCACTATCTGCCCCAAGAAACCCACCCCTGGTCATTCACTTCTTCACTAGCTCATCTTGTTCAACAAATGCTTGTTGAGAAACAACTCAGGTAGGTGCTGGAGAAGCCAGGCTCTGGCAGACATGCAGCCCCCCCAGATGTGCCTGCTCACAGCCTCGACAGAAACCCTAGAGAACATCTGACATGAGTCTGGTTGAGATATATGAGGGCTGAGGAAATTGGGACAGGAGGCTCCCCACAGGAGTTGGGGGCAGATATTAGGGGTAGGGACTCAGGTTGTCCCGGACCCCCACGACGTGGTAGGTGCTGGGGGAGGTCCTTCACTTAGGTACTGTCTTTCTCTGGGAGAAAGGCACTAGTTCTCCTCTCCATCCCATTTTATAGATGAGGAAACTGAGCCTGGAGTGTTTAGAGAGCTGGCCCCCAGCACACAGGTAACACAGACATGTGGACGAGCAACCATCCAGCATGCAGCCTGAGCCCTTTCCTCTGCCCTGCCCTAACCACCAGGCAAGGGAGGAGGAAGACGAAAGGAGGAGGGGAGTGATGGCATCCTTCCAGGGGAAACTGTGGGCCAGGACAAGAAAATCCATTCCCTTCCAGGGACCATGGCCTTTCTGGGGGTGGGGAAGTGGTCCTGGGATATCAAACTAGAATCTCCTGGGCAGAGGAGCTCCTCGGGGCTCGGGATCTGCAGAGAGGTGGGAGGGGAGCCTGTGCCCGCTAAGAATGGTCATACTTCCTAAGCTTTAGAGTTTGCAGGGCAATTACTTTTGCAATAAAGCTATGAGACCCCCATTCTTCAAAAGAGGAAACTGAGGTTTAGAGAAGCATAACAACTTGCCCAGTATTCCTCAGCTTGCAGCAGTAGGGCTGAGGCTCCACTCGCAGCACACAGTCGAGTGCCACCCCTTGTTGCTCTAAAACATTCCCATCAGTCCAGCAGCTGCTATCCACATCCCACAGGAAGGCTCAGAGAGCACAGTCCTGCTCCACCCTTGAAAATCATCCAGATCGGTCCCTTTGTCTGCATGGTGACAGCTCCCAGGGAGCCCAGCTGCTAGGATCCAGCTTTGGCAGGGCATTGGGGGACAGAGAGTGCAAGCTTTGAGGGTCTTAGACCTGGGTTTGAATCCCAGCTTCTTGGCTTCCTGGTTGGGTGGACTTGGGTTGGTTACCCCAAGCCTGCTGATATAATCGTCCCACCCAGACTGCTTTTGGACATGGAATGAAGTGGTCAAGAGGTTTGCAGTTGTGCCTGGAGATTGTGCCTGGTGTCTGGTCAATGCCTAAAGACAATTAGCGCCTCCCTCTCTGAGCATCAAGTGCCCTCCAGTCCTTGGTAGCCTCAACCTCTGCCATCCTAGCTGTAACGGCCCTCTGGTCTAGTAAAACAGTGCCTTCTCCTGTGAGTCCAGAGAGGACACTAAGGACACCAAGGCCCCAAGCCTCCTTACCTGGGCACTGAGGGAGCACAGGATTCCAGCCCTGGAGGAGGTCAACTGCTGTCATCTGCTAGACAAGAAGCCCGGAGCAGGAGAGGGAGTCAAGCTGAGAGAGGAAATAGCTATCAACCCCGGAGCATGTGTGTGTGTGTTTAGGGGTGGGGTGCACGGAGGCGGGGACAGCTAGAGCAGGAGTTGCCACACTGTTGTTCAAGTATCATAAATCTCCATCAATACTGGCAGCCCCAGCTCCTCCCCCATACAGAAAGAGACTGCAGAAGCCCCGGGGGCAGTGCCAGCGCACATGGGGAAATCGGTGTGTGCAAGGAAGTGTGAACCCACGTGGGCCGGGAGGGCTATGCTCTTGAGAGTGACCAGTGGATAGGGGAAGTGCATGAGGAAGAGGACACCTTGTCCATCTGTCCACTATCCTTAGGCTTCCCTTTTCTGACACCATAATCCTTGGAGAATAAATCTGTCTAGTTCTTCTGAGGAACCTGGGCAGTGAGGAGACCTGTCCATGAGGGACCCTGGGGGCTCCCCAGCAGGAAAGCAGGGTGGGGCAGTGGGGAGAACACGGGCTGGGGGCCAGTCTCTTCCATTGCTGAGCCCTAGTCTTATCATCTGCTCACAGGTGTGGCAAGGGTCGAATGAGGTAGGTTATACAAAGTACACAGTAAGTGCTTATAAAAATCAGCTTCTCTCCCTCTGGGGGATAAATGGGGTAGGCTGCCGGGGAGGGCTATACAGCTTTTTTTTAATGTACAGCTTTTCCTTAAATTAGACTCAAAGCCCTAGGATAAGAGAGGATTGGATCTCTACACCTGCCTTCCCTAGGTCCTTACTCTCCTTTATCAACAAAGGTCCCTCCAATCAGAGAATATTCCCTCAAGCTCAGCATCTCCGCACCCAGTCAACACTCATTAAAATATGCTAAGAACTCAGTATCCCAAATGGGGTAAGGACACCTCCCGTGGGATCGACTCTGCAGGAACCTTCCATGTAGACATTGGCTTCCCCCAAAGCCTGACACTTAATAACCTCTCTCCTAGTGAGTAGAAAATAAATAAAATGTTATGACTCTGTGATGAAGATACTATTTCTCCTTTCCTTTACATGGGAGAGCTCCAACTTTCAAAGATAAATGTCTGCAGCTCTCACTGGAGAATGAGCAGAAGTTTCCATTCCCCCTTGGGGAAAGCACTCTCTTCCCCACCTGACCCCCTTTTCCAAACCACAGTCCCAGGGACAAGACCATGCAGGCAGGGTGGTGCAGCGGTTAAGCCCAGAGACCTGTGGATTTGCTCTGCCACTCCCTAGCTATGTGGCCTTGGGCAAGTAACTTCACAGCAATAAAACATGAATTTTAAAAGGTACTCCTTTTGCACATCCCAGCCCCTACTCTCTAGACTAAGAAAAAGAATAGCCCCTCCCCAATTGTAAACATATCACAGAAGTTGGGCATCAGGCTTAAGAGAGGATACAGCCCAGCCCCTGGATCCCATCTCTCCTTTGCCCCCACCACTGACACTCTTGTGCAGTGAACATCCTACACAACCTGCCACAGCAGCCCTCCTAAGGTGCTGCTTTTCCAGCCAAATCCTTTACTTCTCTGGCCCTTCTCAGCCCGTGTTTCCAATCCTGTCATGGCTCCTCCCCTAGCCCTCTCTGAGGACGACTTATTACTAAACAAACCAAAAAAGTGCTCCAGATAAGCGGGGCCCTCAGGCATTTTTCTGAAGAAAGAGGCAGTAACATTTGTCCCTGGGCCCCTGGCTGCATTCCCATGGTGGAAACGGCCTTTCTGCACGTACTCAGAGAGCTCCCAGTCCCACAGCCTCCACCGCAGAAGGTGCCAGGGGCAGGAAGTCTGTGAGCAGGATGCCGGTTATGCCTTTTCTCCATACATTTCAGGAGCTGAGAACCCACGCTAGGCACTCTGAGAAGAAGAGTCTCGTGAGTGGATGGAGCAGTGGGGGCCCTGGGTGGGGGCTCACTGGATGGGAGCAAAGGATAGGAGCCTCCAATTCACCAGGTGACCCCTGCCTGGCCTGAGTCTAAGAAGGAGAGAAGCCAATCAGAGCCTGTGTGGAGGCCTCCAAGATGTCAGGCCTGTGCAGGGAGGGGAGCGGGAGGCTACCAAGACTGTCAGGTGGGTCCTCACAGAGCTGAGCTCAAAGCCAGAGACTGGGCCTTTGACAAGAGCCTAAAATGATATTAGACCAGCGATTTTCAACTTGAGTCTGCATGGGAATCACCTGCAGGACATGTTAAAACCCAGATCCCTGGGCCCCACCCTGAGAGTAATGGAGCAGATGAGGGTAGAACTTGGAATGTTCATTTGTACCGAGTTTCCTGAAGGATGCCAGTGCTGTTGGACCAGGGAGCACACTAGGAGTGGGAATGGAAGTTTGGGAATAGGGGGTGTTTAGGGGGTCCAAGTGTCTTTTGGGGGGATGCTTAGGAGGTCCAGGTGTCTTTGCAACAGGAAACTGGGAGAGGGTAGTGTGCTTAGCTAAGGGGCTGCGGGAATGCCTTCCTCAGCCTGTTTTCTTTTTTTTCTTTTTAGACAGAGTCTCACTTTGTCACACCTTATAGAGTCCCTTGGCATATCTCACAGCAACCTCTACCTCTTGGGCTTAAGTGATTCTCTTGCCTCAGCCTCCAGAGTAGCTGGAACTACAGGTACCCGCCACAACACCCGGCTATTTTTAGAGATGGGGTCTCACTCTAGCTCAGGCTGGTCTCAAACTCATGCTCAGGCAATCCGCCCACCTCAGCCTGGCAAAGTGCTGGCATTTTAGGCTTGAGCCACTGCACCCAGCCCTCAGCCTGTTTTCTTGTCTCCACTGTGAGGACCAAGGAACATAATAAGCCCAGTACTCAGCTCAGACCCCGGCACAGTGAGGTCACAGGTCCCAGTTGCCCTTATTATTATTTCTTTGTTGTCTGCAGAGATGTTGGCAGGACACCAGGGGCTGGTCTTCCCTAGAAGGGTCATGGATTAAGGGGAGACAAACTGGCCTTGGCCTTGGGCTTGCTGACCTGAAGGGTGACAAAGCCACATCAGCCTGGCCTCTCTGAGAGCTGAGGGGCAAGACTGGTGCAGATCTTAGCTTGAGCCATTCCCTGCCCTGTCCCACATACTGTGTCCCCATGGACCAGGAGAAAGATGCAGCTTCACTCAGGGTCCAGTCCCTAAAGCACAGCCTTCTCCACCGCTTGGAACTTCATATCACAGCAATAGAGTGGAAGTTGGGCCCATCTCCTGCCACAGAGGAGACAAGTGTGAGCTGTTGCTGCTGGGCACACAGACCTCTGCTGTGTCTCTGCTGCCTGTGGAGCTGTCCAGATGCCCACGTCAGCACTCAAGGCCCTTCCCAGTCCAGCACACAGATGCCAGTCCCCCATCCACAGCTACCCCATGCCCTTTTCCTCTTACCTCTGTGCCTTTGCACATGCTGCTGCTGCTGCCTGGAATGCCCTCCCCTGTTCCCTGCAGCCTGCCTTTCTGAGACCATCCATGTATCTGGGCGCTCAGGAGGGCACTTATGGCACCAGTGTGTTTAACAAATGGAAACAGAAGATGGTGCAATGTATGGGCTCTGCCCCTTGGCCTGCCTTAGTAAGCAGGTTCTTTATGTTCTTTTCTGGCCACTTTAAAGAAGTCAGTCAAACAGGAAGTGAGACTCATGGCAGGAAGCATGTGAGGCCTGCCCTGGAATCCTGCAGCCCCTTACTCAGAGGCCCTCGAGTTGCCCACACCCAGCAGAGTAGCAGCGTGGCAGAGGCCCACACGACACCTTGTGGGAGGCCCAGGCATCCTGGTGCCACCATCCCCTCCAGGACTCTTCACCTGGCCTGTAAGCCCCTCAGTGACCTGGCCTAATCTGGGCATTTCTGCATTTCTCTACCTGCATTTCCGCTACTCACTAGTTGCAGCCATTGTCAAGTAGCACTTATCACTATCTCCTCCTACTCTATACAAGCCAGGCTATTTCTGTGCCCTTGCACAGAAATATAGTTTGTTCCCTGGTCTGGAATACCTTTCCTTCTCTTGGCCTGTTGGTGAACTCCTATTCATCCTTCAAAACCCTGGCTAGAGATCACCTCCTCTGGGCAGCCTTTGCTGAGCCTCTCAGATAGACCCATCTCTCAACCCTCCTTCCCACATCTCCACTTCACCTCACCTGCAGCCCCCCTTTTCCTCCCTAGTAACTTTTGTTCACACAACTGCTTCCACCCTCCTGATGGGCAACTTGAGGTCAGAGATTCTTCCTCGCTATCTCTTCATCTCAAGCCAAGCAGGGGGCCTGACATTGGGGAGGGGCCCCAACAAATATTTGCTGAACAGAATGAAGTTCTAACACCGGCTTCTACATGTAGATCCCCAAAGGCCAGTTCTCCATGATGACCCATCTGGATCCTGTGTTACCCATGGTCTGGTACAATTCTTTCTGGCTGTTTTCACTGCAGTGGTACAACCATAGGGGCAGATACCTTTATAGTCAGAAGGAAGACAAGAAGGCAGAACAGGTAGAGACAGACCCTGAACTGGGTGCAGCCTCACATAGGCCAGTTGATCCTCACAAAAACAGCAACCATGTATTAGGTTCCTAGGGTTGCCAAAACAACTTATCACACACCTGGCAGCTTTTGATGACAGGTATTTGCCCTCTGGCGATCTGGAAGCTGGGTCTGAAATCACAATGTCATCACAATGTCAGCACTCCCTCCTAAAGCTCTAGAAAGGCTCCTGTTTTGCCTCTTCCAGCTTCTGGTGGCTCTAGGTGTTCCTTGGCTCGGCTCAGGGCTGCACACTCCAACTCTGCCTCTTCACATGGCCTTTCCCTTCTTCATCCTATGTGACTCTCCTAGGACCCTTGTAACTGGATTTAAGGCCTACCCATGTAATCCAGGATGACCTCATCTTGATATCCTTAATCATGTCTGTAAAGCCCTATTATCCAAATAAGAACCTATTCCCAGGTTTGGGGGTTAGGACGTGCACCCCTTTTGTCGAGGGCCACTATTCGACGTACTGCAATCAGCAATAGCTAACATTTATGGGGTGCTTATTATGGACCAGCACCAGGCTGAGCATGTCACATGTATTAGTTGATTTACTTGCCACCCTCTGAGGTAATAATCTTACTATCCCCACTCTCAGAAGAGAAAACTGAGGCTCAGAGAGGTTAAGCAACCCTGCCAAGGCAGCTCAGCTGGGGAGTGGTGGAGGTAGTCCATCAGCAGAGTCCAGCTCTTCCCAGCTGACTGGGCTCTGAGTTTCTTTGTTTTTAGTGCAGAAGAAGCAGGGCTGCTTTCTGCTGTTAAATGTGCTCCCACAGGCTTTCTGGAAGCATCTCTACAGCAGGCACAGTCCACAGGGACCACTCTGAAGGCCACTGAGGAGGACGCCTGCTCCCTCCTGGTTCCCAACATGCTTATGTTCCCACAGTCTTGTCCCTCCAGCCTAGAGGGGCCACATCCTCCTCTGGTGCCCTCCCTGTGTCCCTGGATTATATTAGCTGGAGAGACAGAGTAGGAAAATCTCACGCACCCCAGTTAGATCTCATCCTTAGTCCTCATCTTACAGATTAAAAAACTGAAGTATATTTTTAAAATTGTTTAAAAAGAGATTTAAAAGGAGTGGGGAGGGAATGAACAAACTGAAGTTGAGAGAGACCAAGTAGGGAAAGCCAAGATTCTAAGTGAAGTCCCCTCAATCTGAGCCTATGCCTTCATCAGTAGTAATAACAGTGGTTTTAATGGCTGCTGTGCTCAATGATCCTCTCATGCAGGCCCTATTGTGCCAGCTCAAAGCAGATTGTCTCCCCTCCCCCTCACAGCAACCCCGTGAGGTGCTGCTGCGAGCCCCACTGTGCAGATGAGGAAAGCCTATCACAGAATGACGAAGTGACTTTCCCAGGGTCCCCAGTGAGTGAGCAGAGAATCTGGGATCCCTCCCAGAAGGTGAGCTCCAGTGTCTATGAGTCTTTGCAAGAATGTGGAGTCTTAACCGAGGGCTCAGGGTTGTCTCTCCAGGACAGTTTGGTGCCATTTTCTCAAGGGCATCCTTTTGCCCTTGGCCCTGAGGAAGCTCCCCTTCCCTTTCCCTGCCCATTAGCAGGGTCTTGGGAGACACACTCAGGAAATGCCAGTGTCTTATCTAATTTCATCCCTGCCATTACCACTCTTATCCCTATTTTCTAGATATTGGGTGGGGGCGGGGCAGGGATGTGACTACCCAGGGCCTTCTGCCCATGAGCAATGAACCCTAGACAAAATCTAGGCCTCCCGATGTTGCCAGCTCATGCTCACCATAGAACATGCGTAAATGCAGAAGAAACGATGAAGTTCAGGAAGCACCACCTGCCTGGCAACCACCACACTAGTGTGTGAAGGTTTGATGAGGAGCCAGATAATTATATAGTTTCAAAGTATCTCACAAAAAAACACAAAGAAACAAAACTTCACAGTGGAGAAACATGAAGATACCACCTTAACCAAGCGGTCAAAGTCACATCAGCAGTAATAGGGCAAACCAGGAGGACCTGCCTCCTGATACTGGGAATAACACATCATCACTTCTGGAATATTCCTATCTGAAATGGGCTTAATCATGCCCCCCCAAATTCATATGTTGAAGCCATAGCCCCCAGTCCCTCAGAATGTGACCCTATTTGAAGATAGGGCCTTTAAAAAGGAGATCAAGTTAAAATAAGGCCATTAGGGTGGCTCCTAATCCAATCTGACTGGTTTCCTTATAAGAAGAGGAAGTTTGGGCACACAAAGAAATACCAAGGCTGTAGGATCAGAGAGGAAAGACTATTCTGAGGATTCAGCAAGAAGACAGCCTTCTGCAAGCCAAGGAGAGAGGCCTCAGGAGAAGACACACCTGCTGACACTTCAATCTTGGACTTCCAGCCTCCAGAACTGTCAGACAATAAATGTCTATTGTTTAAGCAGCCCAATGTATGGTATTTTGTGACAGGAGTTCAATTTGACTAAAATGCTGCCAAAAATGTTGAATAAGGAGACAAACCCACATTCAGACCATTCCTCAAAAATGCCAAGAACATAAAAGACAAAGGAAGACAGAGGGGCTATTCCAGATTGGGAGAGACTGAAGAGGTTTGCCAGTGTGAGGCTCTCAGTCCTGCATTGGATCCCTTGTACCAGCATGAAACACTTTTCTCCTTTGCTGTAAAAGCCCATATTAGGGCAATTGGTATTGCATGTCAGATAAGGTTTGCAGATGATTTGTGCTTGTGTTTGCAGACAGTTGTGTCTGTAACACTGTTGATGTCCTGATTGTGATTATTTTACTGAGATAGTTGTTTGCTTTCTAGAAAATATACACTGAAGTAATTAGAGAAAAGGGGGAATTAGTCACATCTACAGCCTGCTCTCAAATGGTATGAGAGGATGTGTGTGTGTGTGTGTGTGTATACATGTGCATAGTCAGAAAGAGGAACGGAGCAAATATAAAAAGTTAACAGTTGACAGCTGAGGAATCTGGGACAAGGATCTATGGAAATCCTTTCTGTAAGTCTGGAAATGATTTCAAAATCAAGTTTAAAATCTCCACATTGGTCAGGTGCGGTGGCTCATGCCTGTCATCCTAGCAGTCTGAGAGGCTGAGGCAGGTAGATCCCTTGAGCTCAGAAGTTCAAGACCAGCCTGAGCAGAAGTAAGACCCTATCTCTACTAAAAATAGATAAATTAGCCAGGCGTTGTGGCAGGCACCTGTAGTCCCAGCAACTAGAGAGGCTGAGGCAAGAGGATTGCTTGAGCCCAGGAGTTTGAGGTTCCTGTGAGCTATGATGCCAGGGCACTCTACCTGGCATGACAGAGTGAGCCTCTGTCTCAAAAAAATAAATAAATAAAACTTCTTCTTCTTTTTTTTTT
>NW_003852649.1:809440-810619 GCF_000181295.1 Otolemur garnettii | reverse complement strand
ACAGCTCACAGCAACCTCCAACTCCTGGGCTCAAACAAGTCTCCTGCCTCAGCCTCCCAAGTAGCTGGGACCACAGGTGCCCACCACAACGCCCGGCTATTTTTTTGGTTGCAGCTGTCATTGTTGTTTTGGTGGGCCCGGGCTGGATTTGAACCCACCACCTTAGGTGTACATGGGTGGCGCCTTAGCCACTTGAGCCACAGGTGCTGAGCCAATAAATAAAACTTCTACATTGTCCCTTGAGAAAAGTCCCCCCCCACACACACTGGCCAATTTCTTCTTGTAGCCTCCTCTTCTCTCCCACCTCCAGCCCTTCCCTCTCCTCTCCAGCATCACCGCTCACCCAGCTTGAAGTCTGTCCCAGACCTCTGTGCACCTTGCTCCCTCCCTGTTCTCCCCAAATCCCCTCTGCCTCCGTGAAATGTCCCCACCATCCTTTACCCTGAGCCTCTCCTGAGGGGTTCTGAGACCCCCTTCCTTCCAGAAACACTGGTACATACCCCACTCCTGCTCCTTCCACTGGGTTGGTGCGTCTCCCCTCTCTACTGCCAGACCCCCCCAAGCTTTCCTCAGCTGAGCACTAATTACTGTGAAAATCAACCATTGCCAAGCATTAAATCATCACCACATACAATTTAGTGCACCATGATTTGTCTCTTTCTGTCCTCTGGTCCAGCCCTCAAGGAGAGCATGGTCATTTTCAATTTATAAACAGGAAACCTGGAGCTCAGAAAAGGTGATGCACCCTGGTCACAGCTAGAAAGCACTGGGGATGGATAGGAACCTGACTCTGAACTCCCCAGGCACATGCTGGCCCACTGCTGCAGATGATAATAGCCTGTTTACTAACATTTTGGGAGGTGAGATTCTGCTGGGCCCCTGGCTAATCGCTTGTAGGAATTAGTGCCATGATGCGGGCTGGTGGCAGCTCCTCCCTCAGAGGATGGCCGGCTGGTATAAGGAGCTAACACAGGCAAAGCCTTGGAACTATGTGTCTCATTTAGAGACTAAAGTGCAGTGGTATCATCATAGCTCACTGCAGCCTTGAATTCCTGGGCTCAGGCTAGCTAGCCTCCTGCCTCAGCCTCCTAAGTAGCTGGGACTACAGGTGCCTACCACTGTAGTCAGCTAAATTTTTATTTTTATTATTTTGGAAATAGGGGCTTTTTTTTTTTTTTT
>NW_003852649.1:790374-808717 GCF_000181295.1 Otolemur garnettii | reverse complement strand
GGGCTGGGGATTCGAACCCGCCACCTTAGGTGTACGTGGCTGGCGCCTTAGCCGGTTGAGCTATAGGCGCCGAGCCTACATTTGTTACTATTAATGAACCAAAATACATTATTATTTTTTAACCTCATACCAGGCTGTAGTTACCTTATTATTAACTAAATTCCATTTCCTGAGCTTTTACCTAATGTCCTTTTCCTGTTCCATGATCCCATCCAGGCTGTCATGTTGTATTTAGTTGTCCGTTCTTATTATTTTTTTATTAGCAATTATCATCTTACTAACTGGCTTACTCCTCAGAAGAGCTCTGTGAGGTGTTTCTAGTCTGTTTTCTCACCTACAGCCCCATTCTGCTGCCAGCTTTTAGGCAGGGGCCCCATCACCTAGTTTTGCCCCTAATGTCCTGCTCAAGGTGTTGTGACTGTGCTACCCTACAGCTTCATGCAGTGCTGAGGTTCCCAGGCAGGTAGCAGCCCTGGAGAGCCTGTCTGGTCAGTGATGGGATGGAGAAAGTCTTGGGAGGGAGTCAAGCAGGGACCTAAGGACTGCAAGGCCACTTCCAGAGGCCATGGATACCGCCCCACCTACAGCCTCAATTTCCTAGAAAGCTCCCTCCTCTCCTTCTCCACCACAGTCACTCCCGCTGAGCAAGCATCAATCCCTAGCTGTTGGCAAGGCAGAAGGCAGCTTTCTGGGAAGCCCCCAGGGCTCCTGCTGGGAGGTGTCTCCTTCCCTTTGGAGCAGCAGTTTCCCCACAGCCCCTCGTAGCCAGGTGGGTGATCCCACAGGTGGGTCCCTTTGCCTCCCTTGTATGAGGCCTGGGCCCTGCCCTGGTGGCAGGGGTGGGACTTATCATGGGCATCCATGGTGTTTATGGGGTCATGAGCCTAGGCCATGCCTGGGGACACTGTGGAACCAGGTCAGTGGCCACAGCCCAAGCCTGACCTCCCAGGCCCATGGCACAGTTGTGACTTTGGGATAGAGTGTAAGGCCAAACTGTCCACTTCAAGGTAGTGGTGGAATGCTGGTGGAATCCTGTCCCCACCTTAGCCAGGAAGGTGCCAGGACCCCTCCCCTAGATCAGGAGCCAGAAGAGCTGAGGCTGCCCTTCAACTAGGAACAGGCAGGTCCCCACCATCTCACTACATAAGGGGCAGGGAGGAGCATGCACAGGAATCACCTGGCCCTCCAGGTGAGCTGCAAGTGCCGATCCTGCAGGGCTGGGGCTACCCAAGTCTGCACTTCTAACCACACAAACCCCTCTGAGTGCTAGGGCTCCAGTGGGTTTTGAATCTGCAGCTTCTAAGTTGTGTGACCTTGGGCAACTGACCGTCTCTCTGACCCTCTGTTTCCTCATCTGCAAGATGAGGAAGATGTCCCCAACCTGGCCATGTGCATGGGAGTGCTGGGGGTAGGGTGCTCCCACCACACCCACAGGGTGCCCAGGCTGTTCTGGACCAACAAGGAAGGTGAATACCAGTGTGGCTGAGAGGTTAGATGAGGAAGACACTAGAAACTGTGGGCAACCAACTGCAACTTCAGGGACAGGGAAGGTGCTGGCACCCTCCTTTCCAGAGCCCTCGGAGATGGTCATTGCCATGTCACAAAGGAGGACATTGGGGCTTGGGTAACAACTTGCTCATGGTCTCACAGCTTGTAAAGGCTAGGAAGAGCTAAAGCCAGGTCGTAGACCTGCACCAGGCTCAACTGTCGGGCTTCAAGGGCCTCGGGAGCCAGGACAGGCCCAATAAGGTGTCAACCTCCCAGGGGTCCCTGCCGTCTCAATCCTGCACCTAGTGTAGGTCCTGGCAAAGTAGGCCCAGGCCATCCCAGAAGACAAGGAAGGCAGAGGATGGGGCAAGGGCCAGCTTGCTCAGCCCCCTTGGCAGTGAACTGTGTCCCTGCTGACTGCTCGGGTAGCATCCTTCTGCCTGCTGGACAGTGAGGTTTGTTGCACCCACTTTATTAAGTAACGGGGATGCTCCGATTCTGTGTCTTCTCCCTGACCTGCCTCCTTAGGCTTGGACTTCAGGCTTCATGTCCGCTGCGTCGTCAGCACCATGGACTTCCTGCCCACTTAGACATCATCCACCTTCCTGCCTCCATCTCCTGCTCCTGGGACCCAGTCCAGCTCCCTGAAGCTCGAACTGAGATCACCAAGGGTAGGGTCAGTGTTCCCCACTTTCTGGGGAGAGCAACTGTGGAGGAGCTTCATCTGCCCCGAATTCCCTGCCACAGAGCCCACCCCAGTCTCATGGGCCCCTCTCCCTGCAGACAACCCTTTCAGCTCCTACCACAGGGAGGGGGCACGATTCTATAATGAGGCTGCTCTGAGAACCTGTTTGGGGAGCACAGCCCGTAGGCCGGTCCTGGAGTTGCACTGGCATTGGGCCGGTCCCAGTGTCTGCCCCTTCCTGCAGCCCCAGTGGCCCATCCTCCCACAGGAGGCCTCACTGACTCCTCTCCTTCTCAGATGGCCCTTCTATTTATTTTTTCAGATAGAGTTTCACTCTGTCACCCTGGGTAGAGTGCTGTGGCATTATATCCCACAGCAACCTCAAACTCCTGGGTTCCAGTGATCCTCTTGCCTCAGCCTCCTAAGCATCTAGGACTACAGGCACCCACCATGACAGCTGACTAGTTTTTCTATTTTTAGTAGAGACAGGGTCTCACTCTTTCTCAGGCTGGTCTCAGACTGCAGAGCACAAGCAATTCTCCCACTGTGGCCTCCCAGAGTGTTAGGATTATAGGCATGAGCCTGGCCCCAAGATGTCCTTTCAAAGGCAACAGCAACAGAACCCAACTGGCAGCCTTGGATGGGGCAGCCCTGCCCTTCTGCTCTCACTACCAGGGTGTTGCTGTTACCACCTTTGTGCTCCTAAACTCAGGTTCCCAAAGAACCCCCAGAGTCTTGTGCCTGGCCCCATCCGTTAGGTAGGAATAGCTGGCCTCCAAGTCCCTCCAGCACTTTATGAGCTTATGCAGAAATAGTTCCTAGGATTGGGCTTGATTTTTACCATGAAGAGTCCTGGCCTTGGGTGGGTAGAAGACCACCTGAACAACTCCAGAAGGAAGCAGGGAAGTGCCCTGTGTGGCTGCAATCAACTGTGAATCTGAATGCTGGTCTTGGCATTCTAGGGTAGCCTCATTTCTGGTTCAACCAATGGTAATGTGTTCAGAGTAATTCTGTTTGAACCCCTTATATATCAGCAACTTCTCCAGAAGGCAAAGTGGATACACTTGGGGCATATTTAGGTTTTCTCTGTAATATACAAATAGAGGTGACATGCTATTGCATAGCCCTTGTTCTACTGAATAACATAGTATATGGCTTTTACATACCATGCACAGATCTCTGAATTTTTATATTCCCTGCCTGACATTCCATCAGATGTAGACTGATGTTACTGGCAATCACCAATTAGGGTGGCTTCATTCTCATATCAGCTGCGTGCTGTTTCCTGAGCCAAGAGACACTGACCTGTGAGATGAGGGGCTTCTGTGGTGGGGCCTGCTGGGTGCTGGGGTTGGGTCACCTAATTTTGCTTTCCCCTGTGGGGGCTCAGGGGCTCAGTGGTCTCTAGGAGTCAGGAAGGGAGGATGGCAGACATTTGCTCTCCTGGAACTCCCTCTCTGTCAGTAGGGACGGTGGAAGGGGGAATGCAGCCCTCCCTGAGACTCTGCAACTAGAGGCACGCTGCTGAGCAGACTGGGGTCTGGAGCTCTGCCAAGTGCACTGGCTGTGGCCTACAAGGCATATCATTGTAGGCTTGGTCCCTGGGGAGGGAGGAAGGCATGGATTCCAAATCAAGAAGTGACATGTGCAGCTCTCCACCCATCAGCACAGGGCATCAGTCTGTCCTAGTCAATACACCCAGTTTTCCCTGCCTGCTGGGCTGGCAATAGCTGAGACTTGGCCCTGCTCCTGGGTCCTGCATCCCTGTGTTCATGCTTCCTGCCTGGTGACTCTGAGCCAGCTGCACCTGACCTTCTACCAGGTTCACTTCTCGGGCATATGAGCCCCTGGGCTAGAGACTCACTCCACCGCATGCAGCTGAGACTGCAAGTGAGTCTGGGGCAGGGGGACATTTGCCCTCTCACACATGCTCAGGCCTGTGCCTGGGCTCTGGGCCTCAAGGGCTGGAGATAGCTCTTCCCCTGGGCAGGGTGGTGGTGATCCTCAGGTCACTGCAGTGATATTGCCAGGGCCCCAGGACATCATGAGCTCTTCAGGGCCAGTGGGCTTTGAGGACTCATATGGGCAGGAGCCCATGCTGGACCCATGGGAGTGGGACTTGTGCATGGGCTCCTCAGGTATTGATCCCCCTACACCTGCTCAAGAGTGTGCTGGCAAAATGGGGACGCTCTGCCTATAGGGAGGGCAGGAGATTGTGCAACTGCATTCAGTGGGGAACAAAGCAAAGACAGACACGGTCCTCCTCATCTGCAGAAAGGCTGTTTCAGCACTGCCTGGAGTGGTTACAAAGGTGGTGTGCAGGAGAAGGTTGCAGGAGGGCTCACCCAACCCAGGAGGCTTCAAATCCCTTCTTTTGGGTGGGCTCCAGCAGTTACACCAGCCTGTCTTCTCCTGTGGGTGGTCCCTTTGCTGCTGGCTGCTGCCCTCGTCCTAGGGTTTGATGTCTTTGTGGGCCTGAGCCAGACCTGGGCCCAGAAGCTTCAGGAAGACAACAGAGAATAGGTTTAATAAACCATGATTTCAAACCTATTGAAAGCAGATATGGAGAAGTTACGTGACAATTTGTCTGAGAAACTTCTTCCTTCTGTCCTTCCAGAATTGTGGCTGCTTTTACAAATACTTAATGTATGCTATACTCTAAGTAGAGTCCAATGTCTCCCAAGGCTGAATTTGGGAGACTTTGCCTCCCAGAGAGGAAAGGTGACATTTGGGAACAGAACAAGCCAAGAGAGTCCAAGAGCAGCTGGGAGTCAGGAACCTGGCAGGAAGGAGTGGCCTGGGAGGGTCTATCAACTTCCCACAGCCACAGGAGTTCAGAGCAGCCTGTGTGGCTTCTATCATGAACAGGAGGAATCCAGGAACAAAAGAAATAGCCCTGAGATGAAGGAGCTCTTCCCATGCCGGGATCTGAGCTGGCCAGCCTGTCGCTAAAGGCCTTGGGGCAACATTTCCCACCTCTAGCCTCCTTCCCCTGTCCCTGGGCTTCTGGGACTAGTCCATACAGGAGGGGTCCGCACAGGTTGGATGGCAGCTTGTCAGCCCTGACGCTGCCTGCCATAGCAAGCACAGACCCCAGACGTGCCAGTGCTGGCTATGCTGCTGACCCCAGGCGGCCTGTGAACAGCATGGCCCTTCATCTCTGATTTTGGCAGCAAAGACCTCTCTAGACATGTTGATCTAGGCTAGGAAGGGACGGTGGTGGGGCAGGGGACAGAAGGTGGGGACAAGGACAAGAATCTGGAAGGCGGCTCGGTGCCTGTGGCTCAAGTGGCTAAGGCACAAGCCACATACACCTAAGGTGGCAGGTTCGAATCCAGCCTGGGCCCGCCAAAACAACAATGACAGCTGCAACCAAAAAATAGCCAGGCACTGTGGTGGACGCCTGTGGTCCCAGCTGCTTGGGAGGCTGAAGCAGAAGACTCACTTAAGCCCAAGAGTTGGAGTTTGCTGTGAGCTGTAATGCCACAGCACTTGACCGAGGGTGACAAAGTGACTCTGTCTCAAAAAAAAAAAAAAAAAAGATATATATATAGCTTGTCTGTTTAAAGAAGCTAGGCTGACTTGCTCTTGGTTCTGGTCCCTTCCAGCATCAAGCATCAACTCTTGCTTCTTCTCCCTCCATTATCCAAGCACATTATCAGGATAATTTTAATAGCACAGGAGGGTGTTTCCACAAGTGGCATTATGTACCAATTGGAACCACATTGTGTAAATGACTTTTCTCTTTTCACTTTTAAACACAAGGGTAGAGATCATGTTGTTTGCTGCCATTTTATTCTCTAAATTGTAGTTGAACGATGACATATTTGATGTCCTTTTGATGAAGACCTATTCTATGGTTAAGGATAACACATATTGAACCCAATTATATAAGCATGTAGTTCTCTGAATACCAGTTTCTGGAAAAACATTCTCAGGTAGAACTGCCAGGTCAAAAGCCACACCCTTACTGTGGGGCCACAGGACTACACCAGCATCTGCCCACCCCCAGCCTTGCCACCACAGACCCGTATCAGCCTAAATCTTTGCCTATCTGAGCAGCATGAGATAATAGCATGAGTGTTTTAACGTGGCTCGTTTTGATTAGAAGCCAAGTATCTTTATAGCCACTTGTACCTTATCAATTACCCTTCATGTCTTTTATCTACTATCCACAATCTTTCCTTGTTTGTAAAGAGTTTTCACAAGTCAAGGGGTCAGAATCCTCATCTTAAAAATTTCCCATCCAACTGGCCATTGGCTGTTCTTGGTGTGTATAGTTTGTATGAGAGGATTATGTAACAACAAATGTTTTACCTGATTTATTTATTTATTTGTTTTTTGAAACAGAGCCTCAAGCTGTCACCTGGAGTAGAGTACTGTGGCATCACAGCTCACAGCAATCTCCAACTCCTGGGCTCAAGCGATTCTCCTACCTCCGCCTCCCTAGTAGCTGGGATTACAGGCACCTGCCATAACACCTGGCTATATTTTGTTTGCAGCCATCACTGTTGTTTGGCGTGCCCAGGCTGGATTCGAACCCGCCAGCTCAGGTGTATGTGGCTGGCACCTTAGCCGCTTGAGCCACAGGCGCCGAGCCATATTTTTATTTTCAAATATAGGCAATGACCCTCCCATACTCTATATAATCAGAAAAGTACCCATTTGTTTTTGTGTGATGCTTCTGTGACAATGCAATTATTTCTTTCCTGCTTTCAGGAGCACATAGGTGTATCCTTTTAGCAAATATTTAAACTATGCACATATGTTTGTCAACACTTCTATCAAAGGAGTCTGTTCACTGAAACAAAGGTAGAAAACAGATGAACAATGGAGTCCGCTGCAGCACTGGGTTCCCTAAACTTTCTCTGGAGGGACACAATCTAAGCTTTGGCTTTCCTAGATAGCAAAACTTAGTCTGAATTTTACCCAACTTAAAGCTTTTTTCCTCCCCTATTACCACCTCCTGGTGTGAGCAGGCACCTGCTGAGTGTTGAGAGTGGCTGCGTCAGACCCACAGGGATGATAACAAACCACTCTTGCTGACCTGTGGCAGGAAGTAGAGCTGCTCATGGCCTTAGGTTTTATCTCTTCCTGTCCTTTGGGGAGGAGGCAGGGCTGTGGCTACACCTACGTGAGATCAAGGGCCTACTCTCCATCTCCCCCACTCCAAGCTCCTACGCACTTACTGCACATTGAGACCTATAGCACATTGAGATCAAATACTTTTATGGTGCTTTGTTCTAAATAAAGGGAAGAGGATACTTCCCAGCCTGTTACTTCAGCTGAAGTAAAATTTAACATCTTAAAGTGTGGCTCCATGGCCACACATTTCTGTAAGAGCATTTCATGGAAAAGTGCCAATTCTGCCCAGCAGTGGGAACACTAGATACCCACCCAGATCAACCTCAAGTAAGTCACCAACACGCCAAATTATACATGTACATATTTTAAAACATTTAAACCATTGTTGAAGTAACTTGGGGGAAAAGGCATGCAGGTAGGCCAAAACTAAAGTAAAAGCCAAAACTCTGGCAAGAAAAGCCAGCTTCTATTTTAGTAATTTCTACAGAACTCTGGAGATTGTGACATTCTGCTTTCACAAGTACAGGGCACTGCAGGTTAAGTCCAGAGCCTGCCAGAGGTACAAGTCTAGATACAGGCCTCCAGAGGGCTAAGTCCTCAGTGTTAAGAGCAAAGGAGAAGTAAATCCATTGCACAGAAGGAGCCCCAAGGAATCTTGCCTATCTTGATCTTGGGACTGGTTGGACTGGGGAGAAAAAACAAAAAAAAACCCTGGTGTTTACAGTCCAAATTCTTAGACTGATGGGGAGAAGCTGGTGGGCAGTGGATGAGAGGGGGTCAATCTGGAAAAAAAAACCTTAAGAGCTGAACTTAATTTATAGCGATCTACAGACTTCAAGAAGAAGCAAATGTGAATTATATCTGAATGAATTCTCACAGATAAAGTTACAAATAAAACTCAGTCAGAAAACACAAGAAATGATAAGGGGTGAAAAGTCACAGTACAAAGTGGAAAGACAGTTGCAACACATTCTTGACAAAAGATTCATATCCAAAATACATTAAAAGCTGCTACAATATGTAAAAAAAAAAAAGGCAACACAAATAGAAAAACAGACAAAAGACATAGGCATTTCATAAGAGAGAAACTCACTGAAATTGTACATGACAGGAAAGATGCTCACCCATAATAGTGAGTGTAAAAATTAAACTTCAAGACACAATTATAGACCCACTGAACTGGCAAAAATTAAAAAATTAGAGAATACCAAGAATTAATGAAGGTATGGAGACAGGACCTCTCCTTGGGTGACAACCTAAAAAAAACAAATACCCTTGCACCAGAATCACATGGTTTATAATAGCAAAATAACAACAAAACCCACAAACAACAAAAATGAGAAATAACCCATATGTCCACTATCAACAACAGAACATGCAAATACATTCTGATATATTCCTACAAAGGAATCCTATAATGAATACAAAGTAAGGGTTAATCTGTCCAAGGTTTATCTCTTGCAAACTGGCCTCCAAGAAAAGGAGTTGGCTTCTTACAAGGTGCTGTGGAACTCAGCCACTGCCAAGTGCCTAAGATACTGATCAATTAATTATAAGACTTGGACCCTGGGCCCCTAATTATCGTCAGAGCAGCTGGTGCTTCCCCAACTGTGAATGCAATGCAGTAAGTTCAGCTGCTGGCTGGCCACATCAAATAACTGGTATGGCAAAACTTGAACCTTGGCAGGGCACGGTGGCTCATGCCTGTAATACTAGCACTCTAGGAGGCCAAGGTGGGTGGATCACCAGAGCTCAGGAGTTCCAGACTGGCCTCAGCAAGAGTGAGACCCCTGTCTACTAAAAACAGAAAAATTAGCCAGGTGTTTCAACGGGCACCTGTAGTCCCAGCTACTCAGGAGCCTGAGGCAAAAGGATCATTTGAATCCAAGATTTGACATTGCTGTGAGCTATGATGCCAGGGCACTCTACCCAGGGAGACAGCTTTAGACTCTGTCTCAAAAATAATGATGAAGAAAAAAGATTGATTTATATAAAGTTCAAAATTTAAAAAAAGAAACCAATAGGCCAGGTGTGGTGGCTCATCCCTGTAATCCTAGCACTCTGGGAGGCCAAGGCAAGTGGATTGATTGATTGAGCTCAGGAGCGTTGTGGCATGTGCCTGTAGTCCCAGCTACTTGGAAGGCTAAGGCAAGAGGTTCACTTGAATCTAAGAGTTTGGCTCGGCCCCTGTGGCTCAAGTGGCTAAGGCACCAGCCACACACACCTAAGGTGGTGGGTTTGAATCCAGCCCAGGCCCGCCAAAATAACGATAGCTGCAACCAAAAAATAGCCGGCATTGTGGCAGGTGCCTGTGGTCCCAGCTACTTGGGAGGCTGAGGCAGGAGACTCCCTTGAGCCCAGGAGTTGGAGGTTGCTGTAAGCTGTGATGCCACAGCACTCTACCCAGGGAGACAGCTTGAGGCTCCTGTCTCCAAAAAAAAAAAAAAATCTAAGAGTTTGAGGTTGCCGTGAGCAATGATGCTACGGCACTCTACCAAGGGTAACAAAGTGAGACTGTCTCAAAAAAAACCCAATATGGGCTCGGTGCCTATAGCTCAACCGGCTAAGGCGCCAGCCACGTACACCTAAGGTGGCGGGTTCGAATCCCCAGCCCAGACCCGCCAAACAACAATGACGGCTGCAACCAAAAAAAATAGCCGGGCGTTGTGGCGGGCGCCTGTGGTCCCAGCTACTTGGGAGGCTGAGGCAGGAGACTCGCTTGAGCCCAGGAGTTGGAGGTTGCTGTGAGCTGTAATGCCACGGCACTCTGCCCAGGGGGACAGCTTGAGGCTCTGTCAAAAAAAAAAAAAAAAAACCCAATATGGTAGTAACATTATTTAAAAAGCAAGGGGATGATCAATACCAATTTTAGGGCAATGGTTTTGTCTGCAGGGGCAAGGATGCTTCACGAAGAATGCACAAGAATACACTGAGGCCTAATGCCTTCTTTAGCTTAAAATATTGGTTAGACCCAGGCACAGTGGCTCATGCCTATAATCCCAGCACTTCAGGAGGCTGAGGTGAGTGGATCACCTGAGCTCATGAATTCGAGACCAGCCTGAGCCAGAGCGAGACCCCTTCATCTCTAAAAATAGCCAGGCATTGTGGTGGGCACCTGTAGTCCCAGCTACTTGGGAGGCTGAGGCAAGAGAATTGCTTGAGCCCAAGAGTTAGAGGTTGCTGTGAGATATGATGCCAGGGCATTTTACCAGGGGCGACAAAGTGAAATTGTCTCAAAAAAAAAAAAAAAAAAAGTTGGTTAAAAATCTGTTCCAAATTTTCACAAAGTATAGGTGAGATCTTAGCCTTTATGCTGCTGAGACCAGCAACCTCCCTGCCTCACTGCGATCTGCTGGGCCTCTCCCCACTTTGCTACCCTACTTCTTCCACCTCCTCTGTTCCCCTCTAGCTGCTTTCTCACCTCCTTACTGCACTACAGACAGTGGGGCTGCCAGCACCTCTGCTTACACGGGCAATCCCCACTCACTTCCTAGCAAACTTCTACTTCTTCAAAATGCAGTCGTGGCACCTCCCCAATTCACCCGAATTTCTAAACAGCTGCATCCCCCTGTCCTCCGTGTCGGTACCTCTATCAGAAGGGCAGTGTCACGGCTGCATTCTTCTGTATATGCCCACCTCCCTGCCTGGATTATGATCCAGCCACTTTGTGTCACCAGAGCTTTAATGTCAGAGTTGAGAAAGGAAAAGATAGAGCCACACCAAAGCTTTGTACTACAGGTGTCAAATGTCAAGGACCACCAAGGCCCCCAGCAGTGTCATGGGTGTCAGTGCAGAGAGAAATAGAGTGCAGAGTAACCAACGTTCATGAGTGCCTCTGAGTGATCTCTACACATCTGCTCACTTAACTGTCTAGAGTCCTATGAAGCAGCCCCAGGAACTCATTTTTCAGATGTAGAAACAGACATAAAGGCACACATTGTAGAAAGCTGCAGAACAGGGATTCAAACCCAGGCTCTGGCTCCAGAACCTGCACCTGACAGGGACACTGCATTCCCAGGAAGCCATGGAGTGGGTTATCAGATGGCCATGCCTGTTCCAGATGGCAGTGGAGTGATCAGTTTGTCTCTGAAGCCAGATGGCTTAAAATCCCA
Source organism: Otolemur garnettii (assembly GCF_000181295.1). Lineage (NCBI taxonomy): Eukaryota > Metazoa > Chordata > Mammalia > Primates > Galagidae > Otolemur > Otolemur garnettii. Next base: position 797,347 of record NW_003852649.1, on the reverse strand, counting down.
GTTCCACAACTTATAGGTGGCCTGAAGCCGAGGGATTCCTCCTCCTGTCTGGCAAGGTCATGCTGTGGTACCAAGAGCTGTTGTCCTGCCAGTGCTATTGGGGAGACTGATATCCCTACACTGCCCCCAGGTGACATCCTTGGTTAGTGCTCCAAGGTCTATGACAACGTAGATACCCCATCACCTTCAACAGTGGTGGGATACAGGGTTTGATCATCAAAGGGCTCAAGGTGATCAAAGGTGCAGGTAGGGTGCCCTAAGCACTAATTCTACACACCATCACGTTGAATGATTTCCCTTTGGACACCTAGGGACTACTGGCTGTTCCTGAACCCTAAATAAGAACTCGCTATCCCAGGCTGGGCGCGGTGGCTCACACCTGTAATCCTAACACTCTGGGAGGCCAAGGGAGGTGGATTGCCCTGTGCTCACAAGTTCGAGACCAGCCTGAGCAATAGTGAGACCCTGTCTCTAAAAATAGCCAGGCATTGTGGCAGGCACCTGTAGTCCCAGCTACTTGGGAGGCTAAGGCAAGAGAATCGCTTGAGCCCAAGAGTTTGAGGTTACTGTGAGCTATGAAGTGATGACACTCTACCAAGGGTGACAAAGTGAGACTCTAACAAAACAAACAAACAAACAAAAATCACTAGCCTAATGATAGGGGTCCAGAAAAGGCAAGCCCTTTAGAACCCACCAGCTCCCAACCAAGATCTACTTCCAAAAGGTTCACCTACAAGGCAGCTGAGGCAAAATCTGGAGCTCTCCAACCATATTAGCTGAAGTAACTAACAATCTGTCAAACCCCCTGCTTTACACATCATGGATAGAGACAGGCATGGCCTGGGCTTTGGACTAAGCCCCACAGTTGAATCTCTCAATCTGACACTCAGCAGCAGTGTGCCATCAGGTGAAAGGATGAATGACAGCAATGAATACGTGGTCTTGCCCTTTAGATTAAAATCTAGTTAAGAAAGACAAATGTACAAACACCCTCCAGAGGCATGAATCATGGGCTGAGTGAGGCCACTCACCTGGCAGGACAGGGAATGGGTGCTAGAGAAAGCTTCCTGAAGGAAAAAGAAACCGTACAGTAGTAATAATAGGAGCAGTAGTTATATATATCCTAATATATGGCATTTATTACGTGCAGTCCCTGTCCTAAGCACTTGTCATGTTCATTTAATCATGTTTGCTTAATCCTTACAATAGCCCTAATACATACAAAATCCCACCTTACGGATGAAGAAATTGAGAAGCTAAATAATCTTCCCGAGGGCCTGCAGCTACTAAGCCAGGGTTCAAAGCCAAGGAATCTGGTTCCAGAGTCTTTACTCCCCCTTCTGCCCCATATCAAACAGGAAGGGGCATGAAGCCCCACGCAGTGTGCATGGAAGAAGCTGCTCAGCTGCTGACAGCCAAGCAGAAGGTTGTTTTAAATGAACAAATGTAAGCTGGTGTCTGGCGCGCAGTGCTTCTGTTGATATCAGTGGACAGATGGAGGGACAGACATGATGTGTTCAGAGCTTTATGACCCAAACATTAGGCTCCCACAAACCAGGACAGCACCAAGTCCCAGTTCTTCTAGGGCAGTGGTTCAGAACTGGTTGGGTGTGGGGCTGAGTAGTCACTCTGAAGCAGATCTTAAGGATGCATGTTAACATCCAACGCCAGAAACCATTAGAAGGCTTTAGTGCTGCACTAGCTCCAGGATGTCCTGACCCCATGCCCACCACTCTTTCCCCCCAAGTGACACTACTCTACCACCTAAAAACCATAGCTGTTATCAGCCCACCTTTCACTCAGTAGTTGTCCTAACTCCTTTTTAAGTCTGTCCTGCCTTGAAGCGTTCTAAACACTGCCTCGCCATTCCAGTCTTGCAGACACCCCTGAGTACTAACCCAAGTAAGAGGCTGTGTGCTCCAGCAGGTTCACTGGAGTACTATTTACAAACAGCTAAAACTTTGACATGTACAAACAGGTAGTTCCATAAACTATTAACATTAATCATGAAATATTTGACAGAGCTAAATTAAAAAGTTAAATGGTTTCTTTACTGTGAGACTTTGCAGAGCTTTTACTAGCTAGTGAGCATCCCTCAAAGGAGACATGGCACACTTACACCTAACCTGACCACAGAAAATGGCCCCACAAAACATGAGTGGAAATCTCGTTATACCAAAACACTGACTACTATACTTTGTCCCCAGAGCCCCCTCCAGGTAACAACCCAGTTCTTAGCTCCCCTTCCCAGCACATTTTCTTATCTAATATCACTGACTTCCACTTCCTTACTTCACACCCTTTCGAACCACTCCAAGCAGGCTGCCAGCCCTAGCACTGCCCTGGGATGGGCTCCTGAGGGTACTAAGGACCACCCTGGGCCACCATACTCCCACTGTAGGTTGCGCTGGCTTCTTGTTCCTTCACACTTTGCTCATTCCAGCCTTAGTGCCTTCTCCTCTCCCATTTTAGGTCCCTGTCATTCTACTTTCAGCTTTGACATCACCATCTCTGGCCCTTTCCTAATCTCCCAATCTAAAAAAGCCATGGGACCCTACGGTAATTCCCCACCAGGCACATTCCTTATCTGACCTTGTTTACTGCTCCCTGACTCTCTCCTAGAAAAAGCTCTACTTCCACTCTAATCTTGCCTACACATCTCCCTCCCTCCCAGGTTTGTGTGAGAGGCCAAGTCCCTAGAAACACAAGATCAAGGCCTGCAGGAACATGGAATATTTCTTCTGACAAATGGCTTACAGATTTATTTTTATTTCTGCTATGCAACTTTAAAAAAAAGAGATACATGCAAAGAAAGGGACAATGGGCTTCCCAGAAGCCCATTCCTGTGTGTGCCCTTCCTTGACCTCCCCTGCTCAGATATTCCAGGTACAGACAGACACAGGGAGGTGGTTATATTGTTTTCTTTTTTTAATGAAACTAGATCACTGCTTACAAAACTCTGCACAAGCTCTCCTGCCCATCCCCTTCACAGTTCCCGTGGCTCAGCCTCTCCGGACTCATAGGAACTAAAACAAAGTGGGTACAGAATAGCAACCACCACATTGTCGATTCAACAAATGACATGAGGGGAGAGGTCCTGGGCTCCAACTCTGGGCCTTCAGAGAGTGACAGTTCTTCCTCCACAGCTGTTCCTGTGGGGCCTAGAGGTGCACGGATGAGGGTAGTCCATGCTGCCATGGCTCTCAGGCCACCACCCAGACCAGAGTGAAATGATGTGAATGTCCCACCCACAGATGATCCCCAAACCCCTGTACTCTCCCCCCTCCCCCCACCCCTAGTGCTACCCCTCTACTGAGATGCGGCCCAGCTTCCATGAAAAGAAGCAGAGCCTACAGGCTGTAGAACTTGAGGCTCCTGTCCATGCCTGTCGAAGCGATGAACTTGGCGTGGTGCCCAAAGGCCACCCCGGTTGTCAGGCCACTATGTTCTGAGGAAAAAGACAAGAGGCAACTGTGAGAAGGCTTTTCTCTCTTTAGTCTGAACAATGACTGCTAATAACAAAGCTCATAATACAACCAGTCCTCCCCACACTGTGCACTCTCCAGGGCAAGATTCCAGTCTGACCCACTTGCCACGTGTCTCCCACAGTCTGGGTACTCCATTTTTCATTGGTGGATAAAAGAATAAAGCTGTGTGGGCGGCACCTGTGGCTCAAAGGAGTAAGGTGCCGGCCCCATATGCCGGAGGTGGTGGGTTCAAACCCAGCCTCAGCCAAAAAAAAAAAAAACTGCAAGAATAAAGCAGTGTCCATACTCATTTTCACCTAAGCTATCTAGGCAACTGTGATTCAGTTACAGGAAACATCTGAATGTTCAACTTGTTGATATACATTTAGTTTTAACTCCTTGCTTATAATTGGAATATTCAGTTAGCTTGTCCTAGCTCATGGGATTCCATCCAACTCCAGGGCACTTGGGCCCCTAACATAGGGCAGGGCTGGTCAGGGCTCAGGGGAACGCTCTTCATAGGAGTCAAGAAATTCATGATCAGTCAAGAAAAGTGCCAATCTTGATCGTTTTAAGAGTGCTTTTTAAACACACGAAATAAATATTCCAAAAAAAAAAAAAAAAAGAGGGATTCATGATCCATGATCAGGACAAACTAGATGTAGGAGCACACCTACTCCACAGCTGGAATTCAACAGCTTCTCACTAAAAATCCTGCATTATGCTTCCAGCCTGCCACCCAGCCTAACTCAGATCCAAATCAAATCACCAGGTCCAGTGTAAGGTTAAAAGCAGTAGGCCATCTAGTTACAAGTGACACTTTTAAACACAGACACACTGAGCAGGGCTCAGGAGAATATGGGGCATGCAAGAAATATCTTATATCCAGCCCACAACCTGAGAAGGATGTGAATTTCATCAAAAAGATCACAGCAGTTCCCACTCATTCTAAGAGAGCATCAGGTCCCCCGTTATCATACATGTCACCTCCACATCAGTAGTTGTCACACTCTTCAAGGTCAACATTCCCATATTAAAGATGAAGGAGCTAAAGTTCTGAAAGGAAAGTCATGTAGCCAGGGCCACACCAACTATCAGAAAAGTCAAAAACCGGGCTGGGTGCAGTGGTTCACATCTGTAATCCTACCAATCTGGGAAGCCGAGGCAGGAGGATCAGTTGAGCTCAGGAGTTCTGACACCAGCCTAAGCAAGAGTGAGACCCTATCTCTCCTAAAAATAGAAAAACTAGCCAGGCATTGTGGTGGGTGCCTATAGTCTCAGCTACTCGGGAAGCTAAGGAACAAGGATCATTTGAGCCTAGGAGTTTGGGGTTGCTGTGAACAAGGCTGACACCACAGCACTCTAGCCTAGAAAACAGAGTAAAACTCTGTCTTAAAAAAAGTCAGAAACTCTGTTATTGCTGGCTCAGCATCTCATACTTTTCTAATCTAGCACCTACAACTACAACTGAATAATAATCTGTGAAATCATCCTGTATGTCCCCTTCTAACTTGACTATAAATTCCATCAGTGCCGAGACTGGGTCTGTCTTATTCACTGCTCTAATCCCAGAAGGGACTAAAACACAGACGAAATAAGAACAATAGCAAATCCTACTGCATACCAGACAATGCGGTCACCTACCTATATACAAGATGGCACCTGACTTAATGATAGTTCAACTTAAAGTATTTCCATCTTTTTTTTTTTTTTTTTTTTTTGAGACGGAGCCTCAAGCTATCCCCCTGGGTAGAGTGCCATGGCATCATGCTCACAGCAACCTCCAACTCCTGGGCTCAAGTGAGTCTCCTGCCTCAGCCTCCCAAGTAGCTGGGACTACAGGCGCCCGCCACAACACCTGGCCATTTTTTGGTTGCAGCCATCATTGTTGTTTGGTAGGCCCGGACTAGGGATTCGAACCCGCCACGTTAGGTGTATGTGGCTGGCGCCTTAGCCACTTTAGCCACAGGCGCCAAGCCAAGTATTTCCATCTTATGATGGTTTTGTCACGACATAGCCCTGTGATAGGTTGAGGAGCATCTGGACTTGATGGATCAACTTAAGATATTTTTATATTACACTGGGATTATAAGGTATTAAGTGCATTTTCAACTTAAACTGTGTATATCAGGACATAACCCCATCATAAGCAGAGGAATATCTGTGTATATTTTCATCTAAACTTCACAAAAGCCTACTGAGTATGTACTATTATTCCCATTTTTCTGAGGGTTCAGACAGGTTCTGTTGGGTGGCAGAAAATAATATCCCAAAGTATAGCACTTTGGCAGGCTGAGTACTTTGAACTAAAGAAGAACCAACATCTCTCACCCCTGTTTTTCTTATCTGACAAAGGAATACAACTGTCACAAATCTCTTCCTGGGGAGCCTCACCAACTAGGGAGAACTAACTGGTATCACAAGAAAGGAGACTGGAGGTTGGACACCATGTCCAGTGTTTGTCACAGACTATCACCTATTCTGAGACAGTTTGTCTCCAGGACAGGTTTTATTACCCAAGAGCCTTATGAGTACATTTCTTCCCTACAACTACCATAACTTGTATCCTTGTCACCAGCTAGAAGCCCCAGGCCCCTATTCCTTTCTGTAGCTCAGGATGCTATTTAGTCATGTGCCACATAATGACAATTTGCTCAAGGGTGGACCATATATACAACAGGGAGCCATAAGGTTACAATGGAGCTGAAAAATTCCTGTCACCTAGTGACATCACGGCCATCAGAACATCATGATATAACGCATTCCTTACAAGTGATGCAGGTGTAAACAAACCTTTGCTGCCAGTCATATAAAAAGTACAGGATAAGGATATACAATTATGTACAGTATACAATATAACATTTGATAATCATAAATGGCTATGTTACTGGTTTATGTGCAGGCATACCTCAAAGATACTGCAGGTTCAGTTCCAGACCACCAAATAAAGTCGCACATTTTGTTGTTTACCAGTTCATATAAGTTATGTTTAATAGACTACACTGAACTATAGTCTCTTGAGTATACATTATCATTATGTATAAAAAGGCAATGTATATACTTTAAAAATATTTTATTGCTAAACAATGCTAACGATCATCTGCACCTTCAGCAAGTCTATCTTTTTGCTACTGAAGGGTCTGGCCTTAATACTGATGGCTGCCAACTGAGCAGGACACTGGCTGCTGAAGGCTGGGGTGGTTGTATCAATTTCTTAAAATAAGACAACAATGATGTTTGCCACATTAACTCTTCCTTTCTTAAAAGACTTCTCTACATCATGTAATGAATGTTATTTGAAAGCATTTTTACCTCTAGTAGAACTTTCAAAATTGGAGCCAATCCTCTCAAACTCTATTACTGCTTTATCAATTGAGTTTATGTAATATTCTAAATTCTTTGTTGTCATTTCAACAGCCTCTTTACCAGGTGTAGATTCCATTTCAAGAAACTATCTTGGCTCGGCGCCTATAGCTCAACCGGCTAAGGCGCCAGCCACGTACACC
>NW_003852649.1:770803-790153 GCF_000181295.1 Otolemur garnettii | reverse complement strand
AAAAAAAAAAAAAAGAAACTATCTTTGCTCATCCCTAAGAAGTAACTCTTTGTTTGCTAAAGTTTTATCATGAGATTGCAAGAATTCAGTCCCAACTTGAGTCTCCAGTTCTAATTCTCGTTTTCTTGTCATTTTTTTCTTTTTTATACTGTTTCTTCCCATTTCTTGCAGCTACTTCCTTTACTGCCTGAAACCCCTTCAAAGTTATGTAGTAGGGTTGGAATCAACTTTTTTCAAACTCTTTTTAAATGTTGATATTTTGACCTCATCCTATGAACTAGGAAGCTTCTTACTAGGGAAGAAAGGATGGTGAATCATTTCCAGATGTTCAATTTACTTTGCTTGGATATATCAGAGGAACCACCTCTATACCTGTCATGGCTTTACAAAAAGTATTTAGACTTTCAAGTTGGCCAGGCACGGTGGTTCACACCTGTAAACCTAGTACTCTGGGATGTAAGGTGGGTGGATTGCTTGAGCTCATGAGTTCAAGACCACCTAAGCAAAAGGACTCTACTAAAAATAGAAAAACTGAGGCAAGAGGATCACTTGAGCCTGAGTTGGAGGTTGCTGTAAGCTATGATGCCATGGTACTCTACCCAGGAAGACAGCTTGAGACTCTGCCTCAAAAAAAAAAAAAAAAAAGATTTGCAAGTTCAGATTGTTCCTTGATCCACAGGTTACAGACTGGATATTATGTTAGCAGGCATGAAAACAACATTTAATCTCTTTGTATATCTCCAATAGAGCTCTCTGATAAGACTAGGTGTATTTTCAATGAACAGTAGTATTTTGAAAGGAACATGTTTTTCCGGGGCAACTGATCTCAATAGTGGGCTTATAATAAAATACTCAGTAAGCCATGCTGTAAACATGTCATCCAGACTTTGTTGTTACATTTACAGGGCTATGGCAGAGTAGACTTAGCATAACTTAAAGGCCCCAGGATTTTCAGCATGGTAAACAAGCTTTGACTTCAACTGAGAAGTCACCAGTAGCATTAGCCCCTAACAAAGAGACTGAACTTGTCTGTTCAAGCTTTAAAGCCAGGCACTGACTTTTCCTCTCTATCCAAGTCCTAGATGGTGTCTTCTTCCAACAGAAACCTATTTCATCTACAGTGACAATCTGTGTAGTGTGGCTACCTTAATCAGTGATCTTTGCTAAATCTTCTGAATAACCCTGCTGCAGCTTCTATGTCCAATACTTGCTATTCACTCTGAACTTTCATGTTATGGAGATAGCGTCTTTTCTTAAACCTCATGCTATGTTCTAACTTTCTTTTCTGCAGCTTCCTCACCTCTCAGCCTTCACAGAATTAAAGAGAGTTAGAGTCTTGCTCTGGATTAGGATTTGCCTAATAAAGGAATACTGTGAATAGTCTGATTTATTGAGACCACTAAAATTTTCTCTTTATCATTAATAAGGCTGTTTTGCTTTCTAATCATTCATTTGTTCTTTGGAGGAGCACTTTTAATGTCAAGATTTTTTCCTTCTGGCCAGGCACAGTGGCTCATGCCTATAATCCCAGCACTTAGGAGGCTCATACCTGTAATCCTAGCACTCTGGGAGACTAAGGTGGGTGGACTGCTTGAACTCAGGAGTTTAAGACCAGCCTGAGGCAGAGTTGAGACTTTGTCTCTAAAAATAGCTGGACATTGTGGTGGGCGCCTGTAGCACCAGCTACTTGGGAGGCTGAGGCAAGAGAATTGCTTAAGCCCAAGAGTTTGAGGTTGCTATGAGCTCTGACACCAAGCACTCTACCGAGAGCAACAAAGTGAGACTGTCTCCAAAAAAAAAAAAAATTTTTTTTCTTTGCATTCACAACTCAGCTAACTGGCATAAGAGGCAGCCTTTAAGCTCAGTGCCTGTGGCTCAAGCAGCTAAGGCACCAGCCACATACACCTAAGGTGGCGGGTTCGAATCCCCAGCCCGGCCCACCAAACAACGATGGCTGCAACCAAAAAAATGAACAGGCGTTGTGGCGGGCGCCTGTGGTCCCAGCTACTTGGGAGGCTGAGGCAGGAGACTCGCTTGAGCCCAGGAGTTGGAGGTTGCTGTGGGCTGTGATGTCATGGCACTCTACCCAGGGGGATAGCTTGAGGCTGTCTCCAAAAAAAAAAAAAAAGGCAGCCTTTAAGGCTATCTTGGCTTTCAACATGTCTTCCTCACATGCTACTGTGAGGAGTTTAATCATCTCTGGCTTTTGATTTATAGTAAAAGACATGTGATTCTTCCTTTTACTTGAACACTGAGAGCCCTATTTCAATACTGCTCTGTCTCAGGGAATAGGGAGGCCCAAGAAGAAGTAAAAAGACAGGCCCAAGTCTAGCTGATGGAGCAGTCAGAATACATACACATATCAATTAAGTTCTCTGTCTTACACAGGCACAGTTTGTGGCAGCCCAAAATTAACAATATAAACATCAAAGATCACTGATCACAAAGCACTATAATTTATATAATAATCATGAAAACATTTGAAATACTGGGGGAAAAATATCAAAATGTGACAGAGACATGAAGTGAGCATATGTTGTGGGAAAAATGGTGCTGATAAAACTTGCTCAACACCAGGTTGTCACAAACTTTCAATTTGTGAAAAACCCAGAATCTATGAAATGCAATGAAGAGAAACATAACAAAACAAAGCATGCCTACATTTACCATACTAGACTTCACTCCTACTTAAAAAAAAAGTTGCTCAGGAGTGGTAGCTCTTGCCTATAATCCTAGCACTCCAAGAGCTGGAGGCAGGATTGCTTGAGCTCAGGAGTTTAAGACCAATCAGAGCAAGATCAAGACCCCTGTCTCTAGACAAATTAGAAAAATTAGCCAGGCATGGTGGTGCATGCCTGCAGTCCCACCTACTCAAGAGGATCATTTGAGCCCAGGAGTTTGAAGTTGCTGTGAGCTATGATGAGGCCACTGCACTCAGGATGACAAAGAGTTTCTCAGAGTCTCAAAAGTCTCAAAAAAAAAAAAAAAAAAAAAAGGTTAACTGTAAAACAGCCTCAAGGAGAACATTATGAGGTATTCCAGAAGATACTGTTCTCACAGGAGATGATAGCTCCATGAGTCATTTGAAGACCTTCTGATGGGACAAGATAGAGGGAGGCAGAAGAGTGTATTGATGATCCTAGTCATATGAAGGCCTGGGCTAATGTGTGTGTTTGTATTTTAATTTTTTTAAAAATTTAAAAAGTTAACAAAAAGGAATAATTTTTAAAAAAGATAAAAGCTTATCCAATAAGGATATAAAGAAAGAAAATACTTTGGCAGAGCTGTACAATGTGTTTGTAAAAACCCCTAAGTTATAAAGTAAAAAAGGGTTATAATAAGCTAAGGTTAATTTTTTAAGAAAAACATTTTTATAAATTCAATGTAGCCTAATTATACAGTGTTTATAAAGTCTACAATAGTGTATAGTGATGGCCTGTGACTTTACATTTGTTCACCATTCACCCACTGACTCCCCTAGAGCAACTTCCAGTCCTATAAGCTCCATTCATGGTAGGACGTATACAGGTGTGCCATTTATCATTTTTTTTTCTGTTGCCCTGGCTAGAGTGCACTGGTGTCATCCTAGTTTATTGCAACCTCAAACTCCTAGGCTCAAGTGATCCTGCCTCAGTCTCCCAAGTAGCTGGAACTATAAAGGTGCACCACCACACACAGCTAATTTTTCTATTTTTAGTAGAGATGGGCCTTATTCTTGCTCAGCTTGGTCTCAAATTCCTGACCTCAAGCAATCCTCCACTTTGGGTTCCCAGAGTGCAAGGACTACAGGTATAAACCACTGCACTGGCCCTATTTATCTTTTATATAGTATTTTTACTGTACCTTTTCTATGTTTAGATACACAGATCTTACTGTGATGTTAAAGCTGCCTGTAGTATTCAGTACAGTACTAGGCTATACAGGTTTGCAGCCCAGAAGCAACAGGCCATAGGACATAATGTGTAGTAGGCTATACCATCCAGGTTTGTGTATGTACACTATGATGTTCGCATGACCAAACTGTCTAAGGATGCACTTTTCAGAATGTATCCCCACAGTTAAGTGGCACATGACTCTTTAAGCTTCAATCATCTGACCTTTTTCAAGCCTTATATTTTGTATATTCATACGCATGTAGTTAAAATGGCTCTTCTTCTGTCAATCTATTTATTGTCAGTTTATTTCATAGACTTAATTATCAAACTTTCAGAGAGTAGAAAGAATGTTTTCTCTCCCCTGCAGTAACATGCCCAATGCCGCACTGCCTGGAAGTAGCAGAGCTACAGCTAACATTTACACTACACAGTCTAAATCTGAGACCCCTTCCTTAGCCACTATGCTCTACTGCTGCAGGTGGTGATAAAAGCTGCCTAGGCAAACTCATGTGAGCCCAACAGATCCCTAAGCCAGGAAGGTTTCCCTTGGGGCCTGACAAGAAGAAACCTCAGGAGCCCAGGGCCAGCCTCTACCTGTAAAGTGAAGAATCTCTGTCCACTGTTTGCAGATGTAGATCTGGACATCTGTGCCCCCAAGAGCCAAGTAGGTACCACTCTGGTCAAAGATCAGTGACTTCACCTGCCAGCATCAGAAAGTTACACATGGGAAACAGAAACTATAGAGTAACTTGGGATAAAAAGAATTTTGATTAATTCAGTAAATAATCAACAAATGAAAAGAAGCAACAGCAAGAGCCAGAGGGAGGGGGGCACACCTCAAAGTTGTTCTCCAGCTGCAATGTCTTAAAGTTCTTAAGCTTGCGTAGATCCCAGAGCTTGACTGAGGAGTCATCAGCTGCTGTAGCCAGGTAGTAGCCATTCTCGGAAAAGGCAATGCTGGTGATGGGGCCTGAGTGGCCAGGGAAGTTAGCCACATTGGTGCGCTCCTATGGTTGGGGGGGGAGGGGGAGTAGTAAAACACATCACCCACTGATCATGAAAAGAAAATGGAGTTTTCCAAACTTCTGAGATGTTCTGTCTTTCCAGGAAGGACAGCCAGTAGGAATAATCAGGACCCCCCAGACCACACCAGTCACATCACACCTGATAGTGATAGAGTCACTATCACTCCACCTTCAAGACACCCCTAAGGTTAGATGCCATAAGCATCTAATCAGCACTATATCTTCACAAGTCTTCACAAGAGCATGCACCCCCTCCAACCTTGGGCCTCAGACAGAGGCCTTCCATGTCCTACCTTCAAGTCCCAGATCTTGATCTGAGAATCCATGGTCCCTGTTCCAAAGATGAGTCCATCAGGATGGAACTGCGCACAGGTGAGAGCTGTGGAGGAGATGGACCTGTAGTCAAAGCCCACAGGCAGACACTAACAGGAACAATGGTAGGTTTCTTGTTCTTCACATTAATCACTGCACCCAGCACAAAGACTGTCACTAAATAAGAGCTGGTGGTTAAGTGTACATTTAGAGGCTGGGTGCACTAACTATGCCTGTAATCCTAGCACTCCGGGAGGCCAAGGCAGGTGGACTGCTTGAGCTCAGAAGTTTGAGACCAGCCTAAGCAAGAGACCCTGTCTCTACCAACAACAGAAAATCTAGTTGGGTGTGGTGGTGGGTGCTGTAGTCTCAGCTGTTCAGGAGGCTGAGGCATGAGGACTGCTTAAGCTGGTGAGTTTGAGTTTGCAGCAAGTTACGATGATGCCATAGCATCTACCAGGGCAAAAGAGTGAGACTCTGTCGCAAAACAAAGTACATTTAGAAGAAAAAATGAGCAAAGGACTATAGAAGACAAAAATATATGATAAGCAGCAAACAAAGAGTCTAGTATTTCTGAGCCAACTTACAGCAGCCAGAGGTCTCATCTGTCACCTTGGTGAGCACACGCCCTGTCTGGATGTCAGAGAAAGCCCAGTACTAAAAAGGAATGAGACAATAAAACCAGTGAGAAAGTAGGTCCCCAGGTTCTGGTGTCCTTCAGGAAGGCAGAGACCCCGATTCAGCAAAATCTAGCAAAGCTAGCACCTCCCAGGAGAAAGAAAACATTCTCCTTCAAAGCTCTGAGGAACTAGCTGGGGTTGGTAAGATGTTCCCTCTTCCCAGGGTGTTTAAACTTGGGAACCAGCAGGCCTCTTTAGGGCCCTGGCTAGGAGCACACCTGGTCATCAGAAGAGCTCAGGAGATAGTCACCAGTGGCATGGAGGCTGAGGCCTGTCACAGCACTCTCATGGGCCCGAACAACCTGTACACAAGAGGCGTTTGGGACCGACCAAATCCTAATAGTGGCATCTGGGGAGGCAGAAAACACCAAGTCCTAAAATGAAAGCAAAGATGAGGAGGATCAGAGACAGAAAAGAGAGGCAGACAACAACCATCTTATAAAAGGAACTGGGGATGGCCACAACTACAAACAATGCTTCTCTTTTCAGCCCTGTCCTTCCCGGTATCACTTGTCCATCCAATGATGCCTTTGAGAGCTAATGGTAAATGCTACTAAAATAACAACAGAACAGGATCAAGCCTTGCAGAGGCCTTGCCATCTAGTGGTAAGAAGGATAACTGCAACAGAAAGCAACTTAACTGAAAGGAGAAATGTGGGTAGTAGTACAAATGAGTAAATGTATTTTCTTTTAACTGAAATTTAAATAGCCATATGTAGCTAATGATTACATATTGTATGGCACAGGTCTGAGGAGCACTGGGACTAGAAGGGGCTGTAAGATCAAATTTCAGTGCATCCCACACTGAAAAATTTCAGGAGCAAGTTAAATTTCTGAAGGACTTGGAGCAGGTAGAGAACATACGGTGTCACTTACCAATTATTTTGGTTAATTAACACATTAGAAGTCATAAGGTAAAAACAACTATCACCTCTTATCAACATGATTTCACAAGAGACATAACTATTAACACAATGTAAACAGGAAAACAAAGCTTTTAATGTGAATAAACTTAGTTTTATGAACAATTTATCATGTTATTCTTTTACTTCTCATTTCCCCAAGGTCTAAGTCAAGGCAAAGGCTCACTGTCTGGGAAGCACTGATCCAACCACAGTCCTGCAGTCCCAAACTGTCATTGACCTAAAACTCAAATCTCATAACATCACTATTCTGGTCTCATGAACTATCTTTACTCAATGAACCAGTTCTCTCTATCTGTAACTCATGCCACCTTTAATCCTCAACATCAAGTTTTTACCACCTCTATCCTTCAGAATCATGGGAAACAGGATGGCACCTGTGGCTCAAGGAGTAGGGTGCTGGCCCCATACATCAGAGGTGGCAAATTCGAACCCGGCCCTGGCCAAAACCCGCAAATGAAAAAAAAAAAAAAAAAGAATCATGGGAAACAGACACACAGGGTGTCCATAAAGTCCATGTACAATTTAAATTAATTAATTTAACATAGTAAATTGCACATGATCTTGATGGCCACCCTGTATTTTCTTCCTCATATATTTGTGAGTCAAGATTATGTTAAGTTTTGTTTTCTGTAGTTTGTATTATAAACACTGTAAAGTTTTTTTTTCTTTCTCTAATATTAAATATGTCAAACTATCCATTTCCTTTCTCCCCCTGTTCTGAAGATCCCTGCTTTAGAGGGCAATCCCCATGACTCCAAACAGAGATCCCCCACTAAGGCCCACTCTCAGGAGTCAGAGCTCTTTCTCACCCCTGCATCACCAAGAAGAATGGAGGGGAGTGGAGGATGGTTCAGGAACCACTGTTTCAGGGAAATAGGGCTTAGGGAAGAGGGACCAGAGGTAGTGGAGAGAACCCCTTACCTGGGAAGGATGAAATACCACACTGGTAACCTTCTTGGTATGGCCTTTGAGGGTGGCCAGGATTTGCTCAGAACTCTTGTCAAAGACAACAACATTTTTATCTGCCCCACCTGGAAAGGACAGAAATAATATCAAAAAATGAGCCAGGCCTACCTAGGCACTTTTGTTGAAGAAGGGACTTTTGTTCTCAGGTCCATGAAAAGAGGACAAGGAGCATGTATTTTTCCCTGCTGTCCCTCCCCACTTCAGTCTGCTGGACCAGACCCAGACTCTCACCAGTGAGGATCTTGTTGGTGTCAGAGGGACAGAGGTCCAGGGCGAGGATCCCAGGAATGCTGGCACTGTGCAACCCCTTTGCAGAGAGAGCCACATCAAACCCTGTCACAGCCAGATCTCAGCAGGCCACAAAGCCATACAACTCCCCAATTGCCATCTCTAGTCGCCCATCCCCTAAGAATAATAAGAGTTGCTTCTATTTCTTATCCATCCCACATCACTTTATGCCTGGATATAGTAATTCCCTTCTAAATTACTGGAACCAAGAGGTGGGCAAGAGAGGCACCCCAACAAGTAACCAGCCCAGGTGACAAACAGGGCCAGAGGGCCTAGACAGTTTTCTACTTACTGCTCTACATGCTGCCTGGCCACACACCAGAAATAGCAGGGGAAGGCCTGACTCTAAGTTACTGGGAACCCAGCCACTCACCACGTGGGATGCCACCTGCCGGTATTTGCTGAGCTCTTCTGGCTTCACCAACTCCTCAGGCACAGTCTTTCCCCTCTGAGAAAATGAATTATGGCCAAGAAAAGCAGCAATGAATACAAGATTCAGCCACCCCTCTTCCTCTTAAGGGGTCAAACTGCCTCCTACCAAGCCAGCTCCCTTTGCTGACTCCAGAAGACTCACCTTCTTACGCTCCGTGGTTAGCACAGTGGCCTTGTCTTGAAGCTAAGGAGGAATAGGCACAATATCAGACAAATTATCTTGCCAGGACAATGGCACATTGGATGTTGGTCACACCTGTACTTTTATAAACATGATCGACTTATTACCTGACAACTTCTGTGCTAAAGGCTTACAAGCACTGCCTCTTTTATCTTTTACTTTCACCCCAGCTTTACGGGTAGGTGTTGAAGACCTTATTTTACAGCTGAGGAAACAGCCTCAGAAAAGCCAAGTCACTTGCCCAAGGCCTTGTGATAACAGCAGAGCAAGGACCTGAATCAGGTCTGTAGCACTCCCATAGATCAGGAGCTCAGATCCATGCTGACAATCTGAACTTGTTGAAAAGATACCACCAAGCCCCACAAACGAAGATTCCATGGATAAAACAGAGCCCTGGACTTGGAATCAGGAGTCCAGTTCTGCCTCTTATGAGGTGTTTCTTTCATCTGTAAAATGAAGATGGTAATTCCTGTCCTCTCTCCCCCAAAGGAAAAAGGCACAGAAACATATAATACAGTAGTTTAATATCTGCAAAGAACCCCAATAAGAGCTAAGCATCACACTTATCGGTAATTAAATCTTCTAAATTCTCACAAACCTCTAACATAGGTACTATTATATTTTCACTTTAGAAGCAAGGGAATGAGACACAGAAGGGTTAGCTAAATAAGCCACAATCATAAAGCAGTGGCACCAAAATATAAACCTAGTCAGTCTAGTCCCAGAGTCCCTGCTCTTCACCACTATACTCTACTCCCAAATGTATGGGATTTTTAGTCACAATGGACTCAAGGCAGACAGTGAAATATGAGGCCCATCAGCATTCCCAGTGAAAGCAGGACTTACCTTCTGGATAATTTCGGGAGTCATTCCCACCAGCTCGCCCAAATCCATTGGCTCACCTGCACCCTGAAGAAAACAAAGGTAAGGGTGACACAGCTAGTATTTTACTGAATGGAGCAAAACTGAATGGAGTAAACCATTTAGAACTGGAATCACACCAGGTTGTCCTCTATCACCACTACTATTCGACAAAGGGCTGGAAGTTTTAGTCAATATAATTAGGCAAGAGAAGGAAATTAAGAGCATCCAAATGGGAGCAGAGGAGGTCAAACTCTACCTCTTTGCTAATGATATGGTCTTACACTTAAAGAACCCCAAAACTCCTGAAAGTGATCAATAAATACAGTAATGTCTCAAGATACAAAATCAATGTCCACAAGTCAGTAGCATTTTTATAGGCCATAAAAGCCAAGATGAAAAACTAATTAATCTCCTTCAAGGTAGAAAGAAAATGAAATACCTAGGAATATACCTAACAAAAGAGGTGAAGAACCTCTATAAAGAAAATTACAAAACTCTAAGAAAAGAAATAGCCGAAGATACTAACAAATGGAAGAACATACCATGCTCATGACTGGAAAGAATCAGCATTACTAAAATGTCTATACTTCCCAAAGCAATCTACTGATTCAATGCCATCCCTATTAAAATAGCAACATCATACTTTCAAGACTTGGAAAAAATAATTCTTTGTTTTGTATGAAACCAGAAGAAAACCTCATATAGCTAAGGCGATTCTTAGTAATTAAAACAAAGCCAGGGGCTTCAGCCTAGCAGACTTTAGGCTGTACTACAAGGCCATAATTATCAAAACAGCATGGTATTGGCACAAAAATAGAGACATAGACATCTGGAACCAAATAGAAAATCAGATGAAAGTAACATCCCTATTCAACAAATGGTGCGGGGAGAACTGGATATCCACATTCAAAAAGACTGAAACTGGACCCGCACCTTTCTCTACTCATAAAAATTGATTCAAGATGGATAAAAGACCTAAATTTAAGGCATGAAACGATAAAAATCCTCAAAGAAAGAACGGGAAAAACACTTGAAGATATTGGCCTAGGGAAAGACTTTATGAAGAAGACTTCTGTGGCAATTGCAACAACAAAAATAAACAAATGGGACTTAATTAAACTGAAAAGCTTCTGTACAGCTAAGGAGACAACAACCAAAGCAAATAGACAATCTACACAATGAGAAAGGATATTTGCATATTTTGAATCAGACAAAAGTTTGATAACTAGGATCTACAGAGAACTCAAATTAATCAACATAAAAAGAGCCAACAATACCTTATATCACCGGGCTAAACAAATGAACAGAACCTTCTCTAAAGTAGACAGACTAACAAACATATGAAAAAATGCTCATCACCCCTAATTATTAGAGAAATGCAAATCAAAACCTCCCTGAGATATCATCTAACCTCAGAGGGAATGGCCCACATTACAAAATCTCAAAACTGTAGATGCTGGCGTGGATGTGGAGAGAAGGGAACACTTTTACACTGCTGGTGGGACTGCAAACTAATACAACCTTTTTGGAAGGAAGTATGGAGAATCCTCAAAGAACTCAAGCTAAACCTCCCGTTTGATCCTGCAATCCCATTACTGGGCATCTACTCAGAAGAAAAAAGTCCTTTTACGATAAAGACACTTGCACTAGACTGTTTACTGCAGCTCAATTTACAATCACCAAAATGTGGAAACAGCCTAAATGCCCACCTAGGAATGGATTAATAAGCCATGGTATATGTATACCATGGAATACTATTTAGCCATTAAATAAGATGAGACTTCACATCAGTGGTTCTCAACCTTCCTAATGCCGCAGCCCTTTAATACAGTTCCTGTGGGTCGCAACCCACAGGTTGAGAACCGCTGCTTTACATCTTTTGTATTAACCTGGATGGAAGTAGAACACAGGAGTCTTAGTAAAGCATCAAAAGAATAGAGAAGCAAGAATCCTATGTACTCAATTCTGATATGAGGACAATTAATAATCTAGTATACAGTGGCGGGTGGAGGAAGAGAGAACAGAGAGAGAAGGAAGGAGGGAAAGAGGTGGGGGGGGTCAAAATTTTGGGGGGTGGGACACAATTATAGGAAGGGCTAAAAAAAAAGAAGAAAGAAAAGGGCAGTGCCTGTGGCTCAAAGGAGTGGGATGCTAGCCCCAAATACCAGACGTGGTGGGTTTAAGCCCAGCCCTGGCCAAAAACTGCCAAAAAGAAAAAAAGAAAGGTAAGGCTTAGTGCTTGTAGCTCAGTGGCACCACATACAGCAAAGCTGGCAGTTTCGAACCCAGCCCTGGCCTGCCAAACAACAACAACAACTACAACCAAAAAGTAGCCAGGCATTGTAGCAGGCACATGTAGTCCCAGCTAATTGAGAGGCAAGAGAATCACTTAAGCCCAAGAGTTTGATGTTGCCATGAGCTGTGACGTCACGCCACTCTACGAACAACGACATAATGAAACTCTGTCTCAAAAAATAAATAAATAAATAAATAAAGGTAAGAGTGAGAAGCACAGAGGACAAAAGAAAGACACATAAAGAGAGCTCCATGGGCCACTGCACACAAATGAGCTACTGGCAAGAGGGATGCAAGGGGTGCACTCACCACAACACTTGGCTGGGAGCTTGGTACTGCCTGGGGCACAATGAGACCAGCCTGTGGTTTCAGGGTGGCCAGAGCTGAGAGAAAAGATAATGTCAGAAATGAAATATTACAAAACATGACCAGCCTAGAATGGGGGATGGCAGGGGAGAGGGTGTACCTTCTCGGGCAGCAGTGACTTCCTTGGTCAGACGGGCAATGACACGGCAGGCAGCATCATGCTGGTAGAGAGCGTGAGACAGCTCTTGGCGGGTTGTCTGCAGCTGCTGGCGCAAAGTGAAGCTGTGCAGCATGACGGCATCCTGGGAGAGGGAAACGTCATTGTGAGGTGTGGGAGGGGATGCAGGGAACACCTAGTAGAGTTGGCCCTTGAGGAGAGGCCTAGACTCAAGCAACATCAGAGTGACTCTGAATATGCCAGACACTCCTGAGCTCCGACTCATGCCACACAACACCAAGTAGGAGCCAGTTCTTTCCCATCCCCATCTTCTCTTAATTTACCAGCAAATCACAGATGTCATGCCATCCCCTCTCTAAAATGGAACAGTAACACTGCTGCTGCTGGTATTTATTGATTGGCCTCACTGTGCTAGCCACTGCGCCAGACAGTCCTGCAAGATGTATTCATTCATCCATTCATGTTTCTAGAGCACCTACCATGTACCAGGTGCTGCTCTCAGTGCTGGGGATACAGCGATGAATAAAACCAGTCCCCAGTGTCACAGTTCATACTCTAAGTAATGCTCCACCCTCAAGTCCTAGTCTAGTGATGTGTTCTCTTCAAGTGAGTAAAACAGTGCCTGATTCTCTTCCTGGAACTCACCCATTCATCCTGCAAAGCTTTCAGAATGGCCGGGATACTAGTGGCTGAGGGAGGCTTGGGCCGGATTGGGTGAGCAACTGCCAAGAGAGGGAAACTAGGCATGAAGAACTGTAACCCAGAGGACTCTCCCCCACCACACCTCTTTTCCCCTTAGCCATTAACAGACCAGTATCTCCACCTCCAATGCACTGGCACCACCTCCCATCCCCTCAAGATCCAAGCAAAGATGGCCCTACATCAGTGATTTTTAACTTGTATACTGTGAGAGGATCATAGGTGTGCCCCCCCAAATTTTTAAGGATCATTAATTACATTATTTTCATAGCAGTTCAAAGCACTCTAACTATATTCTTTTTTTACTTTTTTTTGATCAGTGTAATTTAAGTGTGCTGTGGAAGTTTATCTCTAAGTCCCGCAGAAATTTAACTACAGGTTTAAGTGTGCTATGAGATAAAAAAGGTTGAAAAACCCTGCCCTAGACTAAGGTCAGCCAGTGGCACCTTTGATGTCAATGAGCTGCTCCTCGGAGAGAGGCTGGTTGTTGATGGGGTCTGTACCATTCTCTGCAATGTACTTCTCGATGAGCCGCCGCTCATAGACATGATTAGAGACAGGGGATACACATGGGTGCTCTGGCACTTCATTGGAGACTGTAGAGAAAAGGCAGGCCATGAGCTCAGGGTAAAAGAGAATCTTGGGCATTAAGGATTCCTCACCAACTATTAGTCCCAACAAGATCCGGCATCCTCACACTCAATTAATAGGAAGCAAGACATATGACACCAAGCAAGAATGTTTCCCAGTACATAACTAGCTTCTCCATTCATCTCTCCTGATAGTCAGATAGTCAACAATAATTATTAACAACTACTGTGTACCAGGGACCTACTAAACAGTGGTCAATAATCCCTGTCCATCTCATTTTTGAACAAAAATGGCTGAGTACCCATTTTGCTCCACAACATGGGGATATACATGAAGCCACACCAATCTCTGACACCCACTTCAGACTAGGTTATAATTCACCTGGATAGATTATCAAAGAAATTATAAAGTCTGAGAACATTGGAATAACAAAATCAGTTTTCCTCTCATACTCTTATAAAACTAAGAGATGTGGGTTCCCCCCACCCACCCATCAAGCAAGTAGTCCCTCAGCAGAGACATCTAGTGTCCTCCAATTCAATTCTGACTCAACGAGAGCCAATCTTGAGCCTCAGTTTTACCTATGTTTCTGAGAAAACTGACAATAAATCAGGTTCCCATGACCACTATTTCCTAGTGGCTCACAAAACTCAGGGTAACACTTACATTTACCAATTTATTATTAAGAAAAAAAAGGATACAGATGAGATGTATAGGGTGAGATATGAGAGAAGGGGTGTTGAGCCTCATATAGCCTCCTGAACTTCTGTATATCCCACTATAGTTTCTATGAAGGTGTCATAACAAAGGCATGAGATTAAAATACTAGCCACTGGTGAACAACTAACCTTAAGCCCCTCTCTCTTCCCCAGATAGGTAGGGATGAAAGTCCCAACTCTCTAATCCTGCCTTGGTCTTTGGAGGTAAGCAGCCCCTCATCTTAAACTAAGATAGGAAGGCCAGCCAACAGTCGACTAATTAGCATATAAAAAGATACATAACACTTGGAAGATTCCAAGGAGCAATGTGACAAGCACTACAATATTAAAAACACTTCCGTGGTACAATTGCATGACACATTACTTTGTGATTCTAAGCATTTTACATAGAGTAAACTATCCTCACAACACCCCCAAAAGAGTTATCATTTACATGCTCGCCTCTGGAGACTGTGGACCCTTGAGGATAGGGATTACAGCAGGCCGCTGACTTCCAGCACAAGGCAGATGCCCAGGAGGCACTCAGTAAACAGCAAAAAAAATGAGTGAACAAGTGAATGAGAGGAGGGATGGTGCTGGAGATATAAAAGGCAGCTTCTTCAAGACTGAAACAATAAATGTGGAAAAACCTTTGCAAACTGTAATTTCTTCAATGTGAAGGATTCCTTTTTCTGTTCATCATTTCCCTTTCTTTTTTCCCCCTCTTTGAATTAATGGAGAGGTTCTGGGAAGGAAGTGAATAGAAAAAGAGATGTGAAACTAGTAATCCAATGAAACAAGATGGATAAACACCTGTATGCCACAGTAAAAGACCAAAAGGAAAGACAGAAAGCAAGGAAAAAGCATAGATTCAGGGGCAAAGTTCCGAATCAACTAGCTGCGTCACCAAGCTCTGCCACTTACTAGATGTGCATCCTTAGCTAAGCCTCACTCTTCCTGAGCCTTACATCCTCATCTGTAAAACCAGTGTCTTTATTTCTCCTTTTGGGAATTCTTGTGAGGATAAAAAGAGATCGTAGACTCAGAAGCAGGTCGTAAACCAATAAGGGTTTTATAAATATGAGCTGTTTTTATGAGTCACACAGTGTGAGGCAGGGAGACAGACACCTTCCTTCCAGCCCTGTCTCTGTTTCTAACTCGCTGTGTGACCTTCGCAAATTGCAAAAGCTCGGATTATCCGAGCAAGACGTCAGACAACATTCAGTGCAATGCTCTTCATTTTGCAGATGGGAAAGCGAGGCCCTGAGCTTTGCGCCAGTTCACAAAGCCAATCGGAGGCTGACCCTGCACAAGCCCTAGAGTTTCCTGACTTCATCATCAGAGCTGTTTACGCTGCACCAGCTCCCTCCGCTCAGAAGGGTTTCTACTCGGCAAACCGAAGTGGCCGGCCTCAGTAATCCCTGCGACAATAAACCTGAGGCACTGTGTAAACTGCGGAACACTGAGCAAATGCATCCCGCGCTTCTTGGGAAGAGCACCCTCGTGCTGACAGGCCGCCACTCTGCCTCTTGGGTGCCTCATTCCCGACTCCGCGCAGATCCAAGCGCCGCAACGGCCCGCACGCGCTCCCTCTCGGCACTCCGGCCTCCTGCGACCCGCGATCGGCCGCAGCCAATACTCACTGGAGCAGATCAGGGACATGGCGCCGTCGCCGCGCTCCGGGGCGCCTCACACCGGGCTCCGGGACCAGCTTCTGAATCTCCGCGAGCCACTTCCGGTCCCTGGCTGCTGCCGCGACTCTCCGCGGCGAGCTGGCAGCAGCCCCGCCGAACGAAGATAGCGTAGCGCTTCACGTGGGAATGGGGCCGGTCGCGCGCCTCAGCCTTCAGCACCTAACGGAAACTGCCCTTTCCCAGAATGCAACCGGGCAGGAAAGGGCCCGCCAAGGAACACTCGACTATTTCCGGATTGATTCGGCTCCTTCCGTAAAGCGAGCGGCCGGAGGAAGAAGAAAGCCCAAACTACATTTCCCATGATGCAGTGGGAATTTTAAGGCCGAAGGAATTTGGTAACGCCTGTTTTGAGGAAGGCTCTGCCATGGGCGGGGCGACCATAGTTATTTAAACTTTCTGTGAAATGTTCGCGAATGCAGATTCCTCGGGTTTGCCTTAGTCTTTTCGTGTCCCACGTGATTCTGAGGCAGGTGTTTCTCCTGCCACCCTTAGAGAGATGCCGGTGGCCGGTGAAGAAATCCCGGCTGCTTGTGGGTAGAGAAACTTACACTGGCCGAGAAACTGTTCTGGTCCTGCCTGTAACTGTTCTGGTCCTGCCTGTACTACCAGTTTGCTCTGTGATCTTGGACAAGTCATCCTCCTTACTATCCCTTCGTCTTTGTCAAAAGACAAAATTGCGACAAATTTAAAGATCTTAATAGGCTTTTATTTTGTATTCTAGAATAGGGCAATGCCCCGTTCTATAAAATAGAATGAGTGTTTTGATGAGCTGAAGAGAGGAGGTTGGTTTGATAGAAAAGGACTTGGGGGGGGGGGACAGAAAACAAAGCGATTGGTCATTTCAAAGTTACTTTTTTTTTTTTTTTAGTTGCAGTTTTTGGCTGGGCTGACCTTGAACCCAACACCTCCGGTGAATGGGGCCGGGGCCGGGGCCGGAGCCACAAGCGCCGCCCCAAAGTTACTTCTTTTGTGAAGGTTGAAGTGAAGGAACTTTCTCTATCTCTCTCTCTCTTTTGTTGTTTTTTGTTTTTTCAGACAGTCTCACTTTGTCGCCCTCAGTAGAGAGCTGTGGCGTCACAGCTCACAGCAAACTCAAACTCGGGCTCAAGCTATCCTCTTGCCTCAGCATCCCAAGTAGCTGGGACTACCGGTGCCTACCACTACGCCCAGTTATTTTTAGAGACGGGGGTCTCTCTCTTGTTCAGGCTTGTCTGGAACCCACGAGCTCAGGCAATCCACCTGCCTGGGTCTGGCAGGGTGCAAGGATTACAGATGTGAGCCACCGCCAGCCTGGGACTTGCTTAGTGTTAGGAGACCCTGCTTTCTGTCTGCCCCTAACACTTCTCATGCTCACTAAAACTGGCCTTTGGGGGGATTTAGCTTCTCTCTGTCTCTTTCTTTTGTCCTGATTTCTCAGAAGTTCAGATAAAGATCTTAGTTTTGCCTTGGTAGCATGGAACTTGAGAAGTAACTCCATTTTGGTATAGTCTGTTGGGCCTTGTGCAGAAGCTCAGCCCAAATGAATGGCCTTTATAAATTTTACTACTATCTTCTAGGTCCCAGACCAGGTGTGATGAGTGTCTTGCTCTTGCTTAGGCCCAGAGTGGGAGGATCTCTTGAGCTCAGGAGTTAAGAGAGTAACCTGAACAAGAGTAAAACCCCTCACTCTACTAAAAATAGAAAAAAATTACCCAGGCATTCTGGTGTGCACCAGTAGTCCTAGCTACTCTGGAAGCTGAGGCAGAAGGATCTCTTGAGCCCAGGAGTTGGAAGTTGCAGTGAGCTATGATGAGGCCACTACACTTTAGTCAGTGCAAGTCCCTTCCAGCTCGGTGTATGATTCTTTGTGAATATCTATAAGAGACTTTTCAGGAATCATATAAATAGCATGTGGTATGGTCTACAAGAGATAAAAGAACAGGAGGGACAAGGATGGTCAGTGAAGTCTTCTTTACTGAAGATGTGAGAATGAGCTGGACTTTGACAGGTGGGCAATACTCATTCACATAGAGGATAAGGACAGTGAAGAGCATTCCAGAACGAAACTACATAAACAAAGGTTTGGAGAGAAAAATAAAAGTTATAGGTACGAGTAACTCCTGTGGCTCAAAGGATTAGGGCGCTGGCCCAATATGCTGGAGATGATGGGTTCAAACCCGGCCCCAGCCAAAATGCAAAAAAAAAAAAAAAAGGTACAGGTACCCAGGATAGTATCACACAGTGGCCAAGAACATGGACTCTGAAGTTAGACTGTGTGCTCAAAACCCAGCTCAACCCAGATAGTTTGCTGTATGAACATCTCTATGCTTTAGTCACCTCATCTGTAAAATGGAGGCATGAACTCCCAGGGTTCTTATGAAGAATTAATATACAAAAATGGCATCTCTCTCCTGCACCAATAAAGTAGCACCCTAATTATTCCTCTTGCTTCCAGCCTGACCTCCTTCTAATCCACTTTCCACAGAACAGCCAGAGATCAACTTTCTTTCTTTCTTTCTTTTTTTTAAGAGACAGAGTTGCACTTTGTCATCCTCAATAGAGTGCCTTGGCATCACAGCTCACAGCAACCTCCAGCTCTTGGGCTTAGGCAATTCTCTTGCCTCAGCCTCCCGAGTAGCTGGGACTACAGGCTTCCGCCACAAATGCCCGACTATTTTTTGTTGCTGTTTGGCTGGGGCCAGGTTTGAACCTGCCACCTTTGGTATATGGGGCTGGTGCCCTACTCACTGAGCCACAGGAGCTGCCCACAGAGATCAACTTTCAATGAAAAATCTATTCTCACTACTCCCCAGGCTCCTCATTCTTCCAGCAAATATTGATTGGGTGCCAACTATGTGCCTATTCTGATAACTGGAAATAGAAAAGTTGAACAAGAAAGACAAGGTTTCTGCTCTCTTGGAGCTTGCATTCCACTGGGAAGACACAGAAAATAACACATAAGAAAATGGCAGAGAGTGGTAAGTACCATGAATAAAACAAATCAGAGTAAGATAGGAGGTGCTGGGGCTTAAAGGGATGACCACTTCATTTTCTTTTTTTTTTTGAGACAGGGTCTCAATCTGTTGCTCAGGCTAGAGTGCTGTGGCTTCAGTCTAGCTCACAGAAACCTCAAAGTCCTGGGTTCAAGCGATTCTCCTACCTCAGCCTCCCAAGTAACAGGGACTATGCCCACCATAATGCCCAGGTAATTTTTCAATTTTTAATTAATTTTTTTTTTTTTGAGACAGAGCCTCAAGCTGTCCCCCTGGGTAGAGTGCCGTAGCATTACAGCTCACAGCAACCTCCAACTCCTGGGCTCAAGCGAGTCTCCTGCCTCTGCCTCCCAAGTAGCTGGGACTAC